>NW_006239170.1:184370-260725 GCF_000226075.1 Solanum tuberosum
CTATTATTGTCGATTTGTGAAGAACTTTGCTTCTATTGCCACTCACTTGACTAATTTGATAAAAAAAAATACCATTTGAATGGATTGAAAATGTGAGGAGAGCTTTCAAAAGCTCAAGACTCTCTTGACCACCGCACATATCTTAGCATTACCGGTGAAAGGTAAAGATTTTATTGTTTATTGTGATGCTTCACATTCTGGTTTGGGTGTTGTGTTGATGCAGGATAAGAATGTTATATTTTATGCCTTGCGTCAATTGAAGGTGCATAGAGAAATTATCCAACACATGATTTGGAGTTGGCAACGGTAGTGTTTGCTCTTAAGATTTGGCGGCATTACCTCTATGGTGTTAAGTGTGAAGTGTTTACTGATCATCGTAGTTTTCAGCATGTATTCACTCAAAAAGATCTGAATTTGAGACAACTAAGGTGTATATATGGAGTTACTTAAAGATTATGATGTCACCATTCAATACCATCCGGGTAAGGCTAATGTGTTGGTAGACGCTTTTAGTCGAAAAGCGGTGAGTATGGGTAGTTTAGCTTGCTTGGGTGTATCCAAGCGACCTTTGGCTAAGGAAATTCAGACCTTAGAGTCTAAGTTCATGTAGTTGGACATCTCAGAAAAAGGTGGGGTGTTAGCTAGCATTGAAGTGATGGTCACATTCATTGATGAGATCAAGGCCAAACAATTTGAAGATGAAAATTTGGAGGAGCTTAGAAAGAAGACTGCGATTGGTAAGGCACAAAAGACCACTCTTGATGCGGAAGGCGTGCTCAATTTTAAACGAAGAATATGTGTTCCTAGAGTAGATGAGTTGATTCAGAAATTGTTGGCAGAGTCTCATGGTTCGCGATATTCTATTCATCTAGGTGTGACCAAGATGTATCGAAACTTGAAACGAATTTATTGATGGCTGGGCATGAAGAAAGATATAGTGGAGTTTGTGGCTAAGTATCAAAATTGCCAAGTAAAGTATGAACATCAAAGGCCTGCAGGTTTGCTTCAAAGAATGTCAATTCCGAAATGGAAGTGGGAAAGAATAGCCATGGATTTTGTGGTTGGTCTTCCAATTCTTTGGGGAAGTTTGATTCTATTTGGGTAGTGGTTGATAGATTGACTAAGTCAGCCCATTATTCCGATAAAAATAGATTATAATGCTGAACAATTGGCTAAATTTTATGTGAAAGAGATAGTGAGGTTGCATGGAATGCCCCTCTCTATCCTCTCGGACTGTGGTACCCAATTCACATCTAAATTTTGGAGGAAATTACATGATGAATTGGGAACACAACTCACTTTTAGTGTCGCTTTTCATCCACAGACAGACGGGCAGTCGGAGAGGACTATTCAAATGTTAGAAGACATGTTGAGGGCCTGTGTGATTGATTTTGGGGGACATTGGGATAAGTTCCTACCTTTGTGTGAATTCTTCTATAATAATAGTTATCACTCCAGCATAGATATGACACCATTTGAGGCACTCTATAAGAGGGGATGTAGATTACTCATAGGATGGTTTGAGGCTGGAGATAAGAAACCTTTGGGAATTGATTTAGTGAAGGATGTTCAAGATAAGATGATGAGTATTCAAGCTAAGGTTTTAGCAGCCCAGAATAGACAAAAGAAGTATGTGGATCATAAGGTAAGGGACATGGCGTTTCAAACCGGTGAAAATATTCTTCTTAAGGTATCACCCATGAAATGAGTGATGAGATTCGGCAAGAAAGGTAAGCTAAGTTCGCGATACATTTGTCCATTTGAGGTTCTTGAATGTGTAGGACCGGTGGCGTATAGATTGGTTTTACCTCCTAATCTATCGGAGGTTCATCCATTATTTTATATGTCCATGTTGAAGAAATATTATGGTGACGGGGATTACATCATTAAATGAGACTCAATTGTGTTAGACAAAGACCTCCAATATGAGGAGGAATTAGTTGCAATTATTGATCGTGATGTGCATAAGTTGAGGACCAAGGAGATAAGTCTGTGAAGGTTCAATGAGAATATCGTCCAGTTGAAGAAGCTACTTGAGAAACTGAGAAGGACATGCGAGACAAATATCCCCAATTGTTCGTCGATTCAGGTACTACGTCATTCCTTCCTTAGCCTATTTTTCCTAAGTTTGTCACTCGGGGACGAGTGATGGGTAAATTGATATCTATTATAATGACCGGGTTCCGTCATTATAGTAAAGCCAACGGGGAAATTTTTTGGGTCGGAAAACTTTTTTGTAGTATCTTGAAATTACCCAACCTAGTCCATATTTGGACGAAATATAAGTCATTAAGGTGTAGGGAAATCTGGTAACAATCGAGTGAATTATTTATGATTTTGATTACATGAGCAGTTAGATAACTCGTTAAGAAATCTGTCCGACTTTACGAAATTGTATTCGGGCGAGTAGAACTCCCAAAATCGATCTTAGCTTGAAGAGTATTTTCTGAGCATCGTGGGTTAGAGGTGTGTTATGAAATGAGGATTTTGAAATTATTAAAATAGTTTACTGTTTCGTGCAAGTCGCTTTGGCGCTGGGCTTTGTCACTCTGGCAGGGCCGCTGTAGCGAGGTGAGGGCCGTTGTGGCGAGCTAGACGCGACTTAAAGTCGTAAATAAATCCCAGAACGACTTTATTCTCCACTTTTTTATTTTTAGAGCTAAGAACGAACCCAGGCGACTCTTGAGTTTCCCCCATTCTTGAGGCTAAAGGTAAGCTTTTCATTCCCCGAATCCAATTTTCGATTCGTAGAACGTAATAGAATGGGTAATTATCGATGAGGGAGGGTTTGATCTAGATTCTATGGTGGAAACAACGTTAATTTGGATGCTTGAGATTATGGGTATGAACTAGGTTCATAGAAGGATCAAGTTTCTTAGGGTTTTAAGCTTGTTTCGAGGTAGGTGATGGTTGTGATTCTATATTGTGTGATGTATGATTGTTCTTGCTTCATTATGACACTTGTATATGTATGAATGTTGCAATGTTGATCACACTTGTTGTAAATGAGATATATGAATGATGATTGCCATGAAATCATGACTTAAATGTATGATCTTGAAGATATACTTGTATTTGTGATTGTGGTGTGTTGAATGGTTCGGTTGCCACGTTCCAACATAACTAACTTGGATGGGTTGCCACGTTCCGGCATAACTATGGGATGGGTTGCCACGTTCCGGCATAATTATTGGATCGTGTATCGTGTTTCGGTATGCTAACTGTTTGGGTTTGGGTTCCATGAGAGGATCAATGATGTGACTTAACTGTGTATCTTGTGAAATGTGAAGTTGTTCGTAATGTTGATAATATTGTATATGTTCGATATATATGCATGTGATTATATTGTTGTCTTGACTTGCTTATGTTGCACTTAGTGGGATAGCCGCATGATCCTACCAGTACATTGTGGTTGTATACTGATACTGCACTTGCTCTTATTTTTGTTGAGTACAGGGCATCTTCAAGCGGCTACTGACAGACCTCACTTATGATATCAGTGATTGTTCGAATTCAAGGGTGAGTCAATTCTTCTGGGCTGCCATGGGTTCTCTTTCGTCTATGTCCACCATTTTCAGACTTAGACTTTTTTAGTTAGTTGATTAGTTCGTTAGTTTGGGATTGCATCTCTTCTTGTTTAGACTTGTTGAACTTTAAATGTTTTGATACATTGACTTTCAGGTTCTAGGTTATTTCTTCCGCATTGTTTAGTTCGTTGTTAGACTTTTGTTGGAGTTTATGGGAACTCCTTATTTCTTTCCTTAGTATTGAACTTGCTTCCGTAACTTAAATGTCTTAGTTTTGGTTTAGTTGCTTGGTTTGAGTTGTAGTAGTGGTTCTCCCACCGGAGGGTTAGTGTGAGTGCCAATCACGCGGTCTGGGTCATGACATTAACCCTCCGCTCCTAATTTTTATTTTATTTTTACATTTTTTCATTTTGTATTAGATATGTACGTACATATATTTTTAGAAAAAAATTCTACTAGTGTACCGAATATAACATAAATAAGTAAAAAAATATCTTGCGGCGGCAAGTAAAAAATATTTTTGATATTTATATATCTAACACAAAATGAGAAAAAAAATTTGAAGGGGAGAGTTAGGTGGGTGGGTAGAATTATTTTTTTGAAAAAAATAAATGGGAAAAGGGTCAAAAATACCCCTCAACTTTGGTTTATAGTTTGACTTTACCCTCGCCGTTAAAATGAAGTTAAATTTACCCCTCCCCTTACTAATTTCATCAAAATTACCCCTCATTTGATGGAATCCCCAAAATTGACCCAAATTACTCAATTTTTTATAAAAAAAAACCCTATTCTTTATTTTTTAACCCAATTCCCCGACCTGCCCCGATCCATCTAGAGGATAACCCATTCCCCTTTTACCTATTCTCTCAAATTTTCTTTATAACCCATTAACTTCTCCTTTCTTCATTTATCTTCCCCTCTGATTTTTCTTCAACAATTCATCATACTTGTTTAGTTGTTCTGTACTACTTGGTCGACCTTTTGAAGAACTTTGGAATAACAACAAGTCTTTGATTTTCCATTTTTTGGACCAGAGTGAGATCATTGAAGAAACTGATGAAGACGAAGAGGAGAAAGAAGATGATGATGAAGAAGAAGAAGAAACAGAGGTAGATTTTTTCGTGTTTTGAAACAGAGGTAGAATTTTTCGTGTTTTCTTGATTATTTTCGTGATCAAATAATAAGTCGGAAACTTTCAAAGTTGATAAATTTGAAGAATTTTGTTGGGGTTTCTTTGTTCGGCTCTATTTTTGTAAAGCTGTAACAAATGGGTCAAAATCTTTCTTTTTGTGTCGAGGAGAAAATGTTTCCATGAACAATTTCTTCAGGGATTTTGGAGAATCCATGTGTTTTCGTTGGTATGGAAACCTTGGAGGTGGTTTCAAAGGTTTAATCTTTCCGTAATTAAAGAACTCATCAACTGCAGATAGCAAAATCCTCTCCAATTGCCCACTAAAATCAGAAGTAAAATCTTCATCATCTTCATCTGGGTTATGTTTCTCTTTTGGGATTTCTTCCCAATTGAATTCATCGTAAAGAGGGGAAATCCGAGTAGGACTAGCAGGTGCACTATAAAACAACGTGGCAGTACGTGGAGGACTTAATAGAGCACTCATGTACGGAGTAAAACAACCATTGTCGATGTTGAACGAAAGAGATGGTGGAAGAACAATCAGAGGGGAAGAGAAATGAAGAACAATGAAGGAGAAGTTAATGGGTTATATGGAAAAACAAATGGGTAAAAGGGGAATGGGTTATCCTCTAGAGGGGTCGGGGCATTGGGTTAAAAATACGGAATTTGATTTTTTTAAAAATTCGGGTCATTTAAGTCAATTTGGGTCAATTTTGGGGATTCCGTCAAATGAGGGGTAATTTTGGTGAAATTAGTAACGGGAGGGGTAAATTTAACTTCATTTTAACGGCGAGGGTAAAGTCAAACTATAAACCAAAGTTGGGGGTATTTTTGACCCCTTTCCCTTTTAAAATTGAATAAAGTTGTACTTCTTAAATCTTTCATTATTTGAACTATACGAAAAATCTTAACATTTAACACTTCAAGGGGAGGAGATGAAGTAAAAAAAAATTAAATTCTTTTATTAAAATAAATTTAAACAAAAAAAAAACTTAAAAAAATAGCCGGGGCGGTGAGAGAAAGTGATGGAGTGGGGTAAGAAAAATATTTTACATTTTATTTATAAAAGAAATATTATTTTTTGGATAATAATTTTAATTTTAATTTTAACTAATACTAATAATTTATTTAATTTTGTCAAGGTTGAATGTTTTGTCAATGTGGAGTGTGATGTGACAATTTTTTAAAATAAAAGAGAGAGTGTATTACACACACCATGATGAGAGTAATATAAAAGAGAGATGTGTTTCTGAAACTAAAAAGTGATAGTTTAGGCAGGGGCGGAGCCACATAGGCTCCAGGGTGTCCAATTGGACACCCTTCGTCGAAAAATTATATAATATATACACATAAAATTTTGACTTTATATTGGTATACATAAAATTTGGACCCCCTGAAATAACAAAGTGATGCGCAGTGGAGTTGGCAATAGCCTGTGCTATCCTACTTTTTGTCCCGGTTCGATTCCCCGCAGGGTTGTTTTCTTTTTTCTGTAATTATTTTGACTTCTTGAATTCAAATAAGTAAATAAATATGCGTAATTTTAACATAAAAGTTCAGTAGCTTGGTGGTTAGGTTTTCTTTCTCTATAAATAGGAGACTCATTTACCCAAATATCACAATATTATTAAGAATAGAATCTCAATAATTCTCTCTCTGTTTTTTCTTCTCGTTCTCTTATTTTATAACAAAAATAACCAACTTAATATTTTAGTTTCAAGTTTCAATAGACATGAGGAATTATTATAATAGAGTACCAAAAAAAAGTTCGACTTCTCTAAGTCAACCAAATAAAGAAACAACGGTAGATCAATTAGAGATGTTGTCACATTCTTCTCAAAAACAAAGCATTGATTTAAATACTCTAAAAATGACTTGCAAAATCGAATGGATGATGAGTTTTTAGACGGTTGTATAGTGCCTTATGTAGAAAAGAAAGTATTTCGTACTATTTCTAATGAGTCTATTATAAAAACGTTTCAGGATATGAAACCTCGTCGAGTACAATTGTAATAATATATTTAAATTATGTTTTCAATAGTAGTTTATTTTCTTTATGTTAGTTTTGAATTATACACTTGTAATTTTATTAAAAATATTCCTATATTTAATTAAATATTGCTTAACTTGATTATTTGTTTTGGTAATTTAAATCGTCGTTTTTTCTAAAAAAAATTTACTATTAAAAGTTTGGACACCCTTCATTAAATTCCTGGCTACGCCACTGAGTTTAGGTATGAAATTCACACACTCTCAATAGTATGAAACTTAAAAAAATGATATAGTTTAGGTGTGTTTTTGAAACTTATCTCTATTTTAAACTCCGTAATGCATTAATAGAACATTTATGGGAGCAACGTCATAATCTTGAAAGTTGAGTAGTTATGTAATTGTATTTCATTAATGATTTATTTTATTTGAATTGTCCATTAATTTGTATATTATAGAATATTTGTTTGAAATTTATGTTATTTAAAAATTTAGAATAAAACGTAATTTTATATTAAATAAAGAATTTGAAAAATAAAATATTATATCACATGAAAATTATATAAAATGATTATTTGGAAAAGAAGAAGAAGAAGAAGAAATGATATATATTATGAAATAAGAAAATAAGAATGAAATAGAAATAATAATATAATATTGAGGATTGAGAAAAAAAAAAATCTTTTTTAGAGAGTAAAATAGAGAATTGAGTTGGAGTTGATTGTCTGAGGGCATCTCCATCCTTACACTCTATTTTACTCTCCAAATATAGAGTTATCTATTTTTTTTAGACAATCAACTCCAACCCAATTCTCTATTTTACTCTCTAAAAAAGAACATTTTTCTCTTTCCTCAAAATTATATTATTATTTCTATTTCATTCTTATTTTCTTATTTCATAATATAAATCTTTTATTTCTTTTTCCCAATAATTACTTTATATAATTTTCATGTGATATAGAATTTTTATATTTAATATGTAATTATATTTTATTCTAAATTTTTAGTAACATAAATTGCAAGAAAATATTATATAATATATAAATTCAAATAAAAGTGAAATACAATTACATACACATTACGTAAACATTTAATTTTTAAAATTATTACGTTGCTCTCATAAATGCTCTATTAATGTATTACGGAGTTCAAAATGAGCATTTTATGTCTAGCTAAAAATTCTTCAAATCGGAGATTTTCCTCTACATCTTTTCGGCATGATTCTTATTTCATCGCGAATTAATTATTATGTTATGTATTGTATTTTGTCTTTGTATTTAAATTATTATGTTATGTATTGTATTGTTATCTTGTATTGAAATTGTCATATCATGTATTGTATTTTTAAATTAATTTTTTAATCTTATTATATTGATTTTGTGTATTCGTTATAGTGAAAATTAATAATAAAATTAAATTTATTATTGACGAAAATTAGAAAAAATTAAAATATTACTAATTCGGGATGAAAGTAGTATATAATTAAATAATATTTTATATTACATTTAAAAAGAAATATGAATATTAGATATTTAATTAATGATATTATATGTAAATTAATATGTTAATAAGAAAGTAATAGAAATAATAATAAAATATTCAAAAAGTGAAATAGAAAGTGATATGGAGGTGAGTTGAAGTGTCCATTCTCTATTTTACTCTCCAAATATAAAAGAGAATAGACAGTAAAATAGAGGTGGGTTGGAGATGGTCTCAAAAAATAGAAAACTCTATATTTGGAGAGTAAAATAGAGAATGGACGATATGGAGGTGAGTTGAAGTGTCCATTCTCTATTTTACTCTCCAAATATAAAAGAGAATAGACAGTAAAATAGAGGTGGGTTGGAGATGGTCTCAAAAAATAGAAAACTCTATATTTGGAGAGTAAAATAGAGAGTAGAGTAGATGCCCGAAAATCACTTCACTATTAATATTTCACCTAAATATCATTTTAAATGGCTTTTTCATTAAATTTTGTTGATACGAAAATTTTATTTTAAACTAAAGTTTTTAAGAAATATAAGATATTTTTTATTCCAGTAAAATAAAATAAAAAACAAGTCAATTTAATAATTATTCCAATAGAATAAATAGCTTTACAATCCAATTAATTCAAAATCTCATTTGGAGTGTTAAATTTGTTTTAAAATGCATTGTGAATAAGTATTCATCGAAATAAATAAATATTCAAGATGCTTTTCTTACTAAAAAAAAATAATTTCTGAAAAAATTAATCATCTGCAACTACATTTAATTATCAAGATGAAAAGGAAATTTAGGTAAAACGTTTTGAAATTCAACTAAAATATGATTACACATTTAAAGTAAAGTGAAATCCACTAAAACGTCATTTATTTAGGTAATTAAAATGATACTTCAACGGTTGCTTTGCGTAGCTTTCTTTTTATTTCCTTAATAATGATTTTTATTACGTATCAAAACACATTAATATAGTCGGGGACGGAGTAGACGAATCCATAGCATTTTCATAGACCCTGTATTTGTATTAGAAAATTAAATAAATATATTTGTATATTAACTTGTGAATTCCCTAACATAATTGATTGATAGTTCAATGGTAATGAAGGGGTTGTGGAAATATGTGTTCAAACACGGGTAAGTATTTATCCATACTAGGTGTTTATACTTAACTAAATAATCTTAAGAACCAATAAATTAAAGCAATATGCATATTTTATTTTGGTGATTTTTAAGGTTAATTATTTAGTTAGGTATAACTATTCGATGCAGATAAATGTTACCATCCATACATCTTTGTCATATATATCAAATTTAAAATGGTATTTCCTGCTCTAAACTCAAATTTGATGAGTACGTAACTTAACATACCATTTATTGTATACAAATAACACGTTTAACTTTTTTTTTTTTTGTGTGTGTGGGGGGGTGGGGTGGGGGGTAATACGTTTAATTGAGGGACCAAACTCATAGCTAGTCTAAAAATGTTTGGCAAGAAAAATTAATTAGTATACGACTAACTTGAGAAACATTATAAATTGAATAATTGTGAATACATGCAACGTAACCAAATATATATGTCCAGGGGAAATGCATAATGGGCTTGTAATAAATTCATATGATGATAATCAAGTGTTAGAATAAAAATTAGTTCCAACCCCTGCCCTTGTCGTGGAGATATTCTTTCATCCTTAATAGATATTTCGAATTTGAGTTCCTTAAACTCAGAGTTGCATTTGTTAGTACTTCTCAATGCAGATATTGAAATCGAAGGAAAAATAAAAAAGAAGTAGTAGTAATTTAAAGCGTGGAGAGGGCCCGAAGTGGCTGCAATCCAAATGGGCGTGGTATCCAGTGTGACATGACCTATTTTTTTCTCTCAATTTATGTAATATACTTTTCTTTTTAATCAATTTGAAAAAGAACGATACATTTTCTTATGTGATTAATATTTAATGACATCAATATTTTTTTTCATGTTGAATCTTACTTTTTTGACAAAAAATCCACAAAAGTGGACTCTTTTATTTAAAATATTATTTATTTTCAAGATAATTTCAGAATATATCAAAATCTTTTCATATTTCTTTAAATTTCGTACTTAGTTAAACAATATCAATAAATTAAAACAAAAGAAAAAGTACATTGTTTATCCTACAAGAAAAGAAGTTCCAATCAGGGCGTGTTTATAAAATGTATTTTCTTGAAAAACAAATTGACTTTTTTACGTATAGATGATCAAACAATTCGTCAAATGATAGTTTGAAAAATCTGATTATAAATGCAACAACCTCAACAATTTGTTGGTATACAAATTAAAGTAAATCATCTTCAAAAATTAATTGAAGTTTAATCAGGATAGTAAAATGTATGTTTGTACTCTTTGTTCTTGAATTAAAATTTTATCTCATTAGATTTTTCTAATTAACGTTTTTAACGATTCAACTAGTAAGGTATATTACTAGATGGTAGATGTACTTTTTTTTCTCTCACTAAGTTTTTTTACTAGATGGTAGATGTATTTTTTTTCTCTCACTAAGTTTTTTGCCATTAATTTTTTTAGTAATATTTTAATAAGACATATTATTTATTAATGAACATCTATGAGGCCTTATAAATATACCATCGTAAATGTTCATTTTTATATATATATTCCTAGATAAGCTCACAATTACAAAAATATTACTACTATATAAATATCTCAAACATGCATCTTGCAACAACTTCTGAGAAACCTCCTAACTTCTTCTTTTTTCTATTCTATAAATAAAAAGTGAAGTCAGTTAGTTACCAAAACAAAGTGAAGTTAGTTAACTTGTGCTCTCCAGAGCCAATATTAATTATTCATCTTACGATAAATAATTGTCCCAAATTATTTATTAATTTACTAATCAAAACAAAGAATTTCTTCTACGATTAATATTTTTTGAAACTTAAACAAGTTTATTTAAAAGTTTTCTTTTTCAATAAGCGAATAAAAAGTAAATTAATTTACTAAAACTATTCATTTTATTTATAATTTTTAAAGAATGAAAATAGGAAAAATCCAAAGAGAGAAAACGGAGTTACTCAAACGGCGTACGCAAACCCCACCGTAACTGCCACGTCGGTGAACGGACAAAGGTGGGTCCCACTCTGTTTTTCCATTGTGTACTTATCCTAAGTAACAATTAATTAATTAACAAATAAGTAAATTTATTTATACTTCTAATTAACCTATACATACAGACCCCTTATATGTATAGGCGCGTCTTCTTAAAGCTGTGTATATATATAGAACCAAAAACATTCAACTAATTCATCATCCAATCTACTCTTTTATTTAAACCTCTGTTTTCACCTTTTTTTTTTTGCTTCTAAAACACTAAGGATTCTTTGCTTTCTCCTTATAAAGACTCAATCTTTTGCTTGTGTATCAGTTCAGAAACGTTCTTGATACAAATTTACTATTTGGGTATGTTTCTTTTTTCATTATTTTAAAGTTTTATTCATGTGAGTGTAGATAAGGATAGCCTTCTTCTGTTTTTTGAGAAGATTTGATGATAAAGTTTGGATTTTTATTGTTGAGAATGGATTAAAGAGTTCAGATCTCTATGTTTTAATGTACTCTGTGCTTGAAGTATCATGTTTCTGAATTTTTTTTAATGGGGTTAGTAGTTTTTCTTCTTTTTGTTGTTGTTTGTGTGGGTGGTGGTGGTGGGGTTGGGGGTTGATGGTTGTTTATGGTCTGCTTATATGAACTTGAGCAATGCTGTCATTGAGCTAGTTGTTGGGATTGAGTTAGGCTTAGATGTCGTATCGTTACAGGTTCCATGGTATTTTATTGGGATTGTTAAATTCTTGAAGATATTAGTAAAAGTTTTGTATATAGAAATATAAGTTGGAATGATAAATTTGGTTATGTAGGACTAATGAACATTCTAGTTTCTTATCATCAACCTGTAAAAGTGGCTGGTTTTGGATATAGTTTAACTCTCTTTTGTAGTTGTAGGGACAAAAGGTTGTTCCTTTCTGGTTTGGGTAGATAGGATTGAAAAAGGTCACCAGAATACTATTTCTATCATGATCCTGAGTATCTTTCTTCAAATTTGCAGCTCAGGGGTTTCTTCTTGAAAATTACCTAAACCATATGTTTCTGACTCTTCAACAGTGTCGCTGCATCCGTGTCAGATCCTTTTGGAGGATCGGACAAATCATAGAACTAGTCTCTCTTATACTTCTTGTTAAGTTATGGATCCTCAATTGATCCAATTTTTGGGATCCTTACATAGGAGGCAGGGCACTTACTATTGAGATTTTTGAAGGAGAGATTGAAAAATCGGATAGGCCTTACAATTGAGATTTTTGAAGGAGAGACGAAAAATCGATTAAGAGAGCTTGATTGTTATGATGAAATGTGGTTATAAAGAGGTCTGACTGTAGTTTTCATTACTGATTGCATAGATCAGGTTAACCTATATTTTGGGAGTCTGTGGACAACAACATAGATATTTTTATGACTCATTCTGTGGTTTTCCATTGTTAATGCTTACTACTATGCTTTCATGACTTATTGGTGTACTTACTTTGATAATGAAACCTTATCTTAAGGTAGTTTACCTATTAAATTTGAATTGACTTGTTAGTTGGATAGGTTGATCAGAGACACATATTTTTAAAGCTTTCTTCAGATTTTTATTAAATGCCTTAGGTTTATCCATTTATTTACTATCTAGGCATCATTTTCATGTAGTTGTTCTTATCCTTGGAGAAACTGATTTGTACTTGTATAATGTTTGGACTTTTGTGATAGCTGTTGGATATGGCTTTTGGGTGCCCACATTTCATTGACCTTGTTGTTTTTCTTCATCTTAGACTAGATCCAAATAATGGGGCCTATTCTCTTGTAATTGATTAGTACGTTTAGTATTGCGTAGTGTTTTTTGTTTTGTCGTTGCCCCTTTGAGTGGTTTGGGACCATCCTTGAGATTTGTTATGTAGTGTACCATGAGGAGAAGATCAATAATATTTCCTTAAGGTTCACATGTTCAATGTTTCTCGTAGTTCTGTATAGTGTTTATGAATTTCAAGTCTTTGTTCTTTTGGTTCTGAGATCCTTGAATTTGTATTTTTACAGACATTAGAAGCCAACTCTGTTACATCAACAAGCAGGATATGGCCTTAGAACAGCTGGACACTACCTTTAACAAACACGATGCTCCATTAGGGAAATGGAAGACAATGAACGATGAAGTTGAAGAGAATATTTCCGGTGGTTTTGAGTGTAACATATGCCTGGATCTTGTGCACGATCCTGTGGTAACTTTATGTGGTCACCTCTACTGTTGGGCTTGCATTTACAAATGGATTCATTTCCAGAGTGTTTCTTCAGAAAATTTGGATCAGCAGCAACCACAGTGCCCTGTATGCAAGGCTGAAGTTTCACAAAAAACCTTGATTCCACTCTATGGACGCGGTGGCCAATCTACAAAACCATCCGAAGGAAAGGCTCCGAATCTTGGCATAGTGATCCCACAAAGACCTCCTAGTCCAAGATGCGGCGGTCACTTGCTGATACCATCTACCGATTCAAATCCATCCCATCTCTTTCAACAACAGTCTCAAACACGTCAATCGCCTTATCAACAAAGCGCCTCACCAGGCACCACAGTTAATATGTTACAACCCTCCATGATTGGAGAAGTGGCCTATGCAAGAATTTTTGGTAACTCATCAACAACTCTGTACACAAACTCTTACAATCTAGCAATCAGCAGTAGTCCAAGAATGAGAAGGCAATTATTAGAGGCTGATAAATCACTTGGGAGAATATGTTTTTTCCTATTTTGTTGCTTTGTAACATGTCTAATCTTGTTTTGAACACTTTTGTCTGTTGCTTCTACTTTGTAAAAAAGAAGATATGGTGTTGTAGTAGATAAGAAAATGTACAGCCTCAGTTAAATGTGTAACAAATCATAGAAGCTTTTGCTTTCTTTGATTGTTGATAAAACACACTTGGAATTAGAGTGCTTGAAGATTGAACCCTTTTTTGATATATTAATCTAAGAAATGAGGTTGGAAATTCTATCCATTTATGGTGCATAGAGATGAATTTTACTTTTTGTCAATTTTCATGATTGGTTGGTAAAATTCTTTTGAGAAATATTATCTTTAAAGCAAGACTTTTAGTGTAATATATATAAGAAAATTAAAGTAACAATAAAGATAAACATTATATTTAAACAGCGATGCAATGCTATGTAGTGATGAAAACAACACTATCTATTTAAACATTATTTTCTTCCAAATAATGCAGTATGATAAGTTATGAAATGATAAATAACAACAGTAATAACATTAATGAAATATGTTTTTCATTTTGCTAAGAGAAGTTATTTTCCTGATTTTTATATGTTCTACTTTTAATATTCCGGATTTACTACCCTAGCTTATTGTATTTATTTACATTATGTATAAATGTTATCGTACAATATTCTACTTAACTTTCCAAACACTCGAAATAAAAAAAATGTTATTTTTTTTATAATCCTACCAAACACACCCTAAAAGGAGGCTAATTTTGTGTACCTTATTTCTTATCAATCAACAAGGTAACCAAAATTGAATTGGTATTTTCTTTGTCAACTTATTAGCTGGTGGACCTTATTTAATTCTATTTTTTTTTAAAGACCAATTCTGATTGGTTCTTTTACTTATTCTTTCTTAGAATATTGTTATTATTTATTAGAATAAAAGTGGTGTATCAAGTTAGTCCACATAGCAAAGTTACTAGCTTTCACATTGTAATGGACATTTTAATATTATTTTCATGATAACGATGTTTAGATAGCTCGTATATCTTTCGATTAATTTGTAGTAGTTAGTGTTAGTGAAAAATTACAAAATAACAGAATTACAAGATTACAATTGAAAATAAAAATGAAGAAAGGTTGAGGCGCGGATATCTCGCTCTCTTTAAGGAGATTCAAGTCCACTGCAACAAATTGTTTTCACTGGTCTAGCAGTAGTCCTTCTTGACTTGTCCCCTCTAGGATACAACAGCCTAATCAACAAAATATAACTCAACAACTCTGGACAAGAGTTGAGTACCAAAACTCCAACAAAAAGAACACCTCCCTTCAACTAATAAGAACTTTCTTTTTTTTAACAAACTTTATGCAGTCAATATTTTCTTATATGTAAAACAAATGAAGATCATCACTATTTATAGTAGAAGAAGTCTTCCTAAGAATAAATAGGAAGATAATGAAGTACTAAATAGTGAAGATAATAACCTTAGAAGTTACATATGTTACAAGATATAATGGAGCGCACCAAGAAAATTGTAACATAACACTAATTCCATTTGGAGTAATGCAGCAATAGTTATTTTCAACGGCAACAATCAACTGCCAATTCATCCATCATTATGTAACATATATGAGAAGTGCACCAACGGCCATAAACCAACATCTATGTGGCGATGCAAAAAATGTGAATTCTTAAATTATTAAAATGCCACACTAACAGTTAGTGTTTGCTATCAATATACATGTATTGTAAAACTCTACTCACTAATATTTAGACAAAAATAAGAAGAAATAATCAAATGTTTTTTTGGTTTATTGAAATTTAAATTCTGAATAACTATAATTTAAATTCTTAGGTTAATTTAATATGATTAATTCATCAAATGGGCATTTGATTATAAACCCTGTCACAATCAAGGCATCAACATGAGAAAGCGAAATTATATTCCTCTCATTTGCTCGTTCTTATCTATAGAGAATCATTTGTTTGATTCAAAATCAAGTTATTCTTTAATAAAGATTATAACTAGCATATATAATAATAACTAATTTTTTTAAAATTAAATATTTATTTTTTTATATTATAAAAATCCTACATATACATCTTCTATAACATTATTCAATTTTTCTAAATTATTTAAACCTTTTATCCAATCTATACAAATAAAATTTCATCAAACTAATAAGTATATTTAAGATAATTCTAAAACAGAAGGATCAATAAAATTATAAAAAACTAAAATAAAAAGACAATTTCTTAGATAATAACATAAATTAATAAAATTTACAAATATCCTACATTATTAAAATACAGAAAAGTTTTTACTAATATCCTACATTTTCACTTGATCACATTTAATACAGTTTTAATACATATTACATCGAACAATTTATAAAACACATATAAAATAAATTTTATTAATGAATAATATATTTATCACACATTTTAATATAATGTGTCAATTTCTTACCTATAACGAAATGGCCCCTTACTATTATTTAAGGTGACACCATTTTCGTCCGTGGTGGGCGCCGGCGGCAACGGTAGCAGCCATGCTGACGGCGCCTGTGAACAGTGATGGAGATATTATTTTTTAATTTTGAGTGATTCACAATTTACAGCTCAGCCAAAAGAAATGTCCAAAAGGGTTCGAATCACAATTTTCACTTGATTGCATTTTTTTGTTTCTTGTACTTTGTTCCAACTTGCTTTTTACTGTTTATCTTGTACTCATTTTTGGCCATATGCAACTATATTTTTCCTTCTCAATATATGCGATAGTGTTTGATTGAGCGCAAAATTTAAGAATAAAAGAAAGATATTTAAAATTTGTGATTTAATTAGCCATAAATATTTATATGGTTATACTCCTTCTATCTCTAATTATTTGTCCACTTTTTTTAGTTGTTCTTAATTATTTGTCCACTTTGACAAATCAAGAAAGGATATTAGTATTTTTTTTTTACCTATTATACCCTCAATTTATTACTTTGAAAAAGGTAGAACTTCTTGAAAATCTTAAATTTTTAATTCATCCACAAGGGTAAAATGATAAATTCACTATGTCAATCATTATTTTCTTAATATGTATGTCAATTCAAAAATAGACAAATAATTAGGGACAGAAAGAGTAATTCATTTCATTAAGAATAAAAAGGTATTTTTAAATTAAATTGCACAAAATTCATTAATCAGGAGGGGTGTTTAGTTATTATTAATTAAGAGTAATCTCTTTTCATATTCTATTTATGATCATAATTGAAGTGTTTGTAGTCTTCAAAATAATCACTCACTATTAAGAATAAAATGGGGAGAAAATAATTAAATTTGTCATGTTCTAAAATGACAAGTATTGAGAGTAAAATGGAGAAGTTACTCTTTCTATTTCATATTAATTGAATTTATAAAGCAATATACATATATTAAGAAAATCATTCAGGGACACATATTGCCCTTTATAAAATCATAAATAACTTTGTAAGTAGTACAATTTATCTGCTAAAAAATATAGAACTTCAATAAATGAAAAGGGCAAATATAAAAAAAAATTCAAACATCCATCTTGAACTTTAAACATGTCAATTATTTAGAACAATGAAAAAGCCTAAAAAAGTTCACTTAATATGGAATAGAAGGAGTACTAAATATGGGAAAATATATAAGAATTTACATATTGAACCCATTTAATTTAAATTTAAAATTTCGTCTCTAATTATTTCCTTGAGTTGATGGCTAATAATTGCTCTTACAATACATTTTTTCTTTATAGATTTGTCCCCTAAAGATCTTCAGCTACATCATATCTCATAACTAAGCAGAAAAAAGAAGACAACCAAGAGATAATATATAGTATTATATCTCTGCAGAAACTATATTTAAATTGCATAGAAATGAAATAAATAAATTATCATTCCCTTTTTTCTCCTTTTTCTGGTGTCACTTCTCACCCAAAAAAAGAAGAAAAGTTACAACTTGTAAAAGTAACGAAGGGAACTTGTAAAAAGAACCACTATCGCGGAGTTTCAAATTCTACGAGTGAGTGAAGTTTCAAATTTGAACTCCATGAATCATGACACTGCCTATTTTCGAAAATTAGGACCGAAAAGTGACCACTGAACGCTACTTCTACCTGCCAAGTCTGCAACTATACAACAGAGCCAAAGATCATTCTTTTAGATGCAGCAATTGAAAACCCCAATTAATAAAAGGCAGTAGAAAGTTTTGATTAGCGATCATGATAAAAATCTAGAGAATCGTATAATCCGACATCCAGTGACATAGTTTTTTCCTACTATTGTCAACAAATCTCCTCAATGTCTGTTTCATTCAGTGCCTCGGACTTGCGATTTCCAATTTCAATATACTTATCTAAACCCCTCTCAAATTCTTTCGAGCAGAGACCTCGCACCCTAAGTAAATCTTTAAGCTCTTCTTCTCCTTGAGTATCTCCTTTGGATTGCAAGTACTTTACACAGGAAGCCAAACTGTGGAAGTGTGGCTTCCACCCTGGCTTACTAGCCAAGATTGCTTTCTTCATCGTCTCCACTGCCTTCTCCATGTCATTTTGTACACAATAACCGAGTGCCAAACGATTCCATGAGCTCCCATTGGGATGCTTCCCACTCTCCTCGAGTTGCTCTATGATTGATATTGCTTTTTCCATATGACCCTTCTTGCAGTAAGCACTTATGAGCAAGTTTGGAATTCGAATGTCAAAGTGTACCCTGTTTGTTTCCCACTCAGCAAATATCTTCTCCGCACCGTCAAGATCATCCAACTTTTCTAGTCCACGTATCATACAATGATAACTTGAATTGTGATGCTTAACTTTTTTATTGTATTTATTCCATATACGATAGACATCATCTTTCTTTCCCATACTAGTATAGAGAGTAATTAGCATGTCAATACCAAGCTTTTCTCTTTTCCCCTTGAGTCTATTCTCACATTTCTTCAATGACTCATTAGCCTTTTCTATATCACCAGCATTCAAGTATCCCTTGGCAACAACTGTGTAAGGACTCCAATCAATCAGCAGAGGATCAGCTTCCATTTTCATCAGAACCTTCTCCATCTCCGTAACATCGGGAACAGATGCATAAGCATTTAAGAGGATATTGTAGGAAATCGCATCACCAGAAATTCCCTTGTCTTCCATCTCTAGCATAAGTGACTGTAGCTTCTCAAGATATCCCAATTTAGCATAAAGGGTCATCATAACATTGTATGCTACTGTGCCAGCATAGGCCAACTCTTTCAGCTTTTGCATGGTATCTTCTGCTTTTTTTAAGACCTTTGCATCAGCATAGCAATTCAAGAGAGCGCCATATACCTGGTAGGTTCTTAAATCATCTGGAATGCTAGTGAAATACGTCTCTGCGGCTTCCAGACCATGGGCTTTTGATACTAAATCTAGTTCGACTGCAAAATCTCTAGGCGATATATCAAAATCCTTGGACTTCTTAATCCACTCAAAAATCTGCAATTGTATAAGATGCAGAAATTGCTATTTTGTAAACTGAACCAATACATAAGTTAGGAAAAGAGAAGTTAAGTACGCAGCCTGGTCCTTTTACCTTGGTTCCCCAAAGGCTAGTATTTTAAACGAAAATAGGACTGATTAATACAAACTTGATGATGTGGGCGAATTTAGGGGTTGCTTTTGTTAAATCAACATTTAACTGATTCAGAAATATTTGTAGAACATGCAAGTTTGAAAGGTATCTGTTACAAAGTCAAGTTGTACAGAGGAGTTAATCAGAAACAGTGTTAGCAAAGGCACGCTTAAGCCCTGAAGCAAGGCTCAAAACATCTTGAGCGCTTCAGTGTTGTCATCAAGTCTCTAAGACAGATTTATCCTTACAAATGAGCGTTTCCTGAAGAGGCGACACTAAACAATTGATGTTTCACTAAACAATTAATGCTTATTATTATTAGTCTTGGACTAAACATGTATATTTGTATGTTTTCTACATTGCGTCTTTTTACATGAAAGCCCACACTTTATTTGAGCTTAGCGCTTAAAGCCCCAATAGACCTTAGAGATTTTTTGCGCTTTTTGCTTTTGATAACATTGACCAGAAAAGGGAAAAACGAAAAGTCATGTTGTGTGGAGGATAATAATTTGGTTCATGTATAGTATCAAGATCCACTTCCGGACATGGTTGACTAATCAAATTAAGTTCTTGTTTTTTTGGGAAGAAGAATATAGAGAAAAGGCAGGAAACGACCGAATGAGAGTACTATTTTAGGAATGAATCTTGGAATAGTTAAAAGTCCAAAATCAGACAAGCCCAACAACTCAACAAAAGCTAATCACTCTTCTCAGCTTAAACATTCGAATTGATTAAAATGTGTTAGTATTTATTCGAACAAAGAAAATATTTGCAATATATGTTTTTAACAGAAATAGTAATAGCATAGACTGACAGATAGTTCTTCGGCTAAAGTGCTTCTAAGAATATAGATCGCTCTAATCTTAGGCATTAGTCTTAATATCCTCACTATAATAAATTTATTAGCAAATTACAAATGAAAGCAACACTCTCCCACCCCACCCGCCCCTCCTAAATTTATATCCTCAGAGAGAAGGACTAAAAGGAGTCTTACAACTCTAGGCATCATCCTAAAGAAAGGTAATAAAAGAGAAGTCTTTAAATCACTATCACATCCAATTAATGGCCAAACAGAGTAACATCAACAAATTAACGGTTAAGCAAATTGTTGCAGTACAATAAACTTAAACTAAGTAAGATCCACTTTAAAGCATCTTCAGTCTTAAGCCTGGTATTAAGGAATAAGGCTGATGAAGGTTGACAAACAACATGATGATAGTCAAACTATTCTATGGATTCATGGATATTTTGGGATTGAAGCTAATTGATAAATATTGCAGTCCAACGCGGGTTAACCAGAACATTCACTTGTAATGCCAAATTGTAAATAAGGATGGTTCAGTCCATATACCATCCCTCCCATTACCATAATAGGATATTAGATTATTCTTAAACAAAAGGGGCAGGCCCACTATCCACCGAGTTTAGAAGGTTGTGATTGGTCCAAAGGGCAGGTCACAGACGGATTTCTTGGTTATAAAAAAAAAAAAAAAAAAAAAAAAATTTCTTAAACAAAACTTGGCCTCTTAAAATAATGAGGAATTTGTACATGAAGCTGAAGCAATACTTAGCCTCTTCGAATCCATAAAAGATTAAAAGAGATTCCTTAATGGATGTGTGGGCATACTAGAAAAGATAAGATTAGAAATGAAGATACTCGGAACTAGGTGGGAGTAACCTCTGTGCTGGACAAGATACGGGAGGCGAGACTGAGATGTTTTGGACATGTGAAGGGGAGATTCATGGATGCCTAGTGTGGAGGTATGAGGGATTGGCTATTGACGGTTTTAGAAGAGGTAGAGGTAGGACAAAAAAACTTATGGAGAGGTGATTGCGGAAAGGTGATTAGAGAGGACATGACACTACTTCAACTTATCAAACACATGACCTTGGATAGGATGCATATGGAAGATACGGATTAGGGTAGATGGTCAATAAGTAGTTGAGTGTTGTCTCAGACCCATACAAATTAATCATGTGCCAAGAACCAGATTTGAACTGGTGACACGAGGTCACTTATCTTTCCATATTCATAGTCGTACTATTATTCTTGTAGTTTCTTGTTTCTTCAACTTCTCTCACTCTTATTGTTTCTTGTACTTCGATTCTCATATTATTTCATTATTGTCATGCCTTGTTTTCTTCACTCCCATTCTTTTCCTGCGCTGAGGATCTATTAGAAACAACCACTCTAGGTGAGGTAAGGTCTACATACACACTATCCTCCCCACACGCCACTTGTGGGATTATTGTCCTTGTTTTGTACATATTACAGTTAATTTTAACGTCCTCCTTCAATGAATTCTATCAGATGAACCGGAACAACAGACCAAATTCAAAAACTCCCCCACCCCCAAACTGAAGTTCATATCAATTAGTATGATTTTCGCAAATTACTCATCGACATTATCTTAAAGAAATAAACAAAATTACAGAAGTAAAAAACAATAAACCTGAAGGGCATGATTGTAGCGACGGTAAGCTCGAAACTGTCTGACGATAATCAGTAGGTCTTCATACTTAATGGGATTTTGTTCAGTAACCCATTTGTCCAGTACTGATATGACGGACTCCTTAGAGCGTGTCAAATAGAGTAGCCTACTGTACAGAGCATTCTTTGGAGACGAGGTTAAGGGGTTTAAACATTGTTCATCTTTATTAGCCAAAAATAAGGAGGCTAGGGTTTCAGTATTTGTAGAATATGAAGAAGAAACCCTAAGAAAACAAGTACTGAATTTCCACCATGATTGTTGAACAAGTTTCACCATTCTTACCAGAAATCCAGAGTATGCCTCACTTCCTCACACTCTTCATTCACTCTTGTAACCCTTCTTGCAATAAAAAAATAAAATAAAAAATTTAAAAATAATGAGTTAGTTTGATTTGACACAAAATTTTAAAAAAAAAGATTTTTGATACTTATGATTTAAAATAAAGGATAGATATTAGAGTGATTATAAATCATTCTTAAATTTAAATTATTTATTTAATATAAAAATGTGTCATCTTTTAGACATGAAATTGAGTAGTATAAATTGGAACAAAGAGATAAGTATTTTGTTTAAATAAGTGTATTTTTTATTTATTTGATCAAATTTTATTTTCTTAGAAAAAATATTTTTCTAAATATTTTGATCAACTAAACATTTGGAATGCATTTTCTCAATTAAATACTTAAAACTTAAACGCCCAAGCCCAGCGGGCCAAAGAATTTGATGGGCTGGGGCGGGCCGACCCTTCATTTCAAAGGGCTATAAAATGGTCAACCCGGCCCAATCCCAGAAGGGTCAAGGGCTGGGGCGGGCCAGCCCTCTTTTTTTTTTATGTCAAATCAATGTCACAAACAGTAACATTGTTTCAATAATTCTAAATAAAAAATCTAGCAATAAATATTTAAAGAAAAAAAATAATCTCTTAAGTAAATAATATCTAAAAAACAAACTAGTAAACTAAAGAACACTTCTAACTAAAACTTTAGTTAGCAATACATAGTTATTTAAAGTATTTTGTTAAATGAAATCCAGAAAATTGTTACATGCGTGAAAATCGTCCAATGTCGTAGCAGAAACGAGATGACAATAAAACTATAAGAGTGAAGAGACAGAGAGTTGTAGTTCAAGAATTCAGATATTAGGGTTTAGGGACTTAAGTTTTTAAGAGTAATGGCTTTAGAATTTATAAGGCTTTAGCCTTTTAAATCTTCACGTACTAGTAGTCTAGTAGTACTAATCTACTATAGTTGTATAGGTTAGAGGTTACATTTAAGTTTTCTAGTCAATCAAATTCAAACTACTCAATAGGTAAGATTCCATGATCGTCTTGTTCAATTATATTTTTTTCTTCTTTATTTCCTGATGCATACGGAAAATTTAAAAAATTCAAAACAAGGAAAACAAACAAGAGCCATAAATTACCTCTTCCTCTAAGTCATAAGACATGGCTAAGAGTATCCAAGTATCCCTAAATCAATTATTCTCCACATGTAAGTATCCCTGTATATTCGCCTCCACATAATGCAAAACTTTATGTGCAGATTTCATATCTCTATTGGCATTTCGTGGCCTCGGCAATATGTAATCCCATATACCTTCTGGCAGTTCAATCCATGGCGACAAAATTTTCTTACGATTTTTTATATGGTCTATGGTGTGTTGGGTCGAAATAAACCGATACATTATTTTTATCATGTAGTATGGTATATGATTTGTTGGGGCAAAATGATGATACGTTATTTGATACATTGTTGTCAATACATTATCATGTTGTTTTGTAGCTTGCTTTAAATCTTTTGAAATTGTACATAAAATCCTAATTTTGTTTTTTTTTTGTTTTTCAATATATTGCAACTAATGTATCAAATTATATAGTAGAAATTATTTTGATGGGATGTAATTTGCATAACAGTGTATGATATTATAAAATAGTTTAAACATGATACTTAAATAACATATAATGAATATATGACGTTTCATTTAGTATCAAATACAATATCATCAAGTGGTATTGAGTATCAGTTACTATTTTTATCATTATGTATCAACTAAACAGTAAGATACTTTGTAGTTACTATAATGTATCATGTAATTAAAATTTTTGGTACATTTTAGTCAAATTTAATCATTTTTATAATGTATCTACGAAATATTTGTAGTGGCCTTTGCCGAATTCTTTAGCGATGAAGTCAACATCCTATCTACTGGTTTCCGAGCTGACAATCTTCGCATAAGATATGCAACACTTTTATGAAGTATGGTCTCGACAAGGCCAAGGCGGGATATGTTAACGATAAAGATGATCCACCAAAGCCGAAGAGTTATTTAACTCCACCACAACATGATGACTTGGTTCATGTAGATTAGTAATTATATATCAATTCACATACAACTTTTGATGTTTTATTGTTTTTAAGATAGATTAACTAATGTTTTGGAGGGTTTATTATTTTTGAAGATACATTTTCTCAAGCTTTACAGTTTCTTCTTTAAAAATATGATTGTTTATTTGAAATGTAATTTTCAATATTTTTAGTATCTTGTTACATTTTGTCTATTATAAGTATTTTACACATCATAACACTTGATACAATATCATTATCTGATACAAAATAATCAAAAAATAAAGTAATCTGATTCATATATCATGATCTGATACAAAAATATCAAAAAGATGAAACAACCTGAAATCGTGTAAAAGTTAGAGATACATTACATTATATATCTTTCCTAATGTATTATTTGTAAAAGATGTTATTTCTCGATTTTTGCAGTTTCAAGAACCAAATAGAATTCTAGCTTCTTTCAAAAAGTGTAATGTAGGTAGTTGTCGTGCCTCAGCAAGCTAACTATTGATATATTTTGTGATGTTAGAAGTCATCATTCTCCCTTTGTTCACTGTTGCAATTGTACAAGATACATTAAAAGTTTGATAATGTTTCATGTATCATTCCAAAAAAAAAAACAATGCAAGATACATTATTATAACTAATCTCAACGGACCATATTGTCCTCAACATTTTACATGTTTCAGATACGAATAACTACATGATATATTTCATACCAATGTATCATAATTACACATGCATCGTCAATGATATATTAAAAAAATGAAGAAGTATTTCACATGTTTCTGATACTTTAGAATTACCACACAATGATACATAGATCTAAAAATCTAACACATATGATGCAACTTTTTTTTTTTTTGGGCAAACATGGAGTAGAAGATTAATTACTTCAAAATGTGTCAAGACTAACAAGATGGACAATATTATAGTCAGAATGCCATCTAAAAAAGTACTGAGCAAAGGAAAAGTTCTCTTGACCAACTCATTCTTTAAAAACCTAGTTTAAAATATATCATAGCTTAAAAGCACCTCTAGCAAGTATCAACCCAAGACTATCATATCTTCTCTTTAACCCTAAAAGAGCATCCTTCAATAAGTTTTGCGCGGCCACCAGTTGGCTGGCATAGCACTTGCTGGCAATTGGGGCATGTAACCACGGTTTGCGACTGGCTGCATTTTTTTGTTATTTGGAAGCAGCCTTGACATTTGACATCCAGAAAAGTATAATTAGGTGATTGGACCAAATGCATAAGCTTGTGCTTTTGCTTCTCAAGCTCATCAGGAGGGTGAAGCAAGTCAGTGTCATTTGGAATACCCATATTGTCTTGAAGCTTTTGTACGATAACAGATGTTGCAAATTGCTCCAAGAAAAAAACCCTATATAAAGTAGAAACTAACGTTGTATCATGAATAATATCACGACTTATGTATCAAAAAATCAAAAATACTAATTCACAATACAAAACAACTAATTCAATACAAAGATGAGTGCTGCTTTATTTAGCGAGTACCTTTTTCTCAACTTTGACATGTACAATTCTACCGGATGTAGCATCAAAATAAAGTATCTCTCCAGCCATCTTGTCTGTTGTTTCAATGGCAGATTTGAGATTCAATTCAGTTGTAATGGCGAATTTGAGATTTACAAAAGAAATCGTTTGTCCAACAACTATTCCATCACTATTACATCGTTCATAACTCAGATCGCTCACCCAAAATTCTGAAAATCTAAAAAAAAACCGATAAAGTCATCATGGATTGTCTAATTTGGATCTGTTATGATTTGGGATAGATGGAGGAGAAGAAAATTTGAATTTTGAATTCTCTGAATCTGTTAGGGATTGGAATAGATTGATATCAATCTCTTTTGTGTGATTTGTGGACTGATAATTAATTTTACATTTAGATTCCAATTTAAGCGCAACAGTCAAGTTATTTAATGTATCAGACGCTATGTATCCGGATGCTACAATTTTTAAGGGATTTTTGTAAAATAGAAAAGAGTAGGGATACAATGTAATTTAGGTTTTACACTATGAGATTTATGTAAGTTATACATTAATCATTTAGTTTTTCTATGTTGGTCAAATTGATATTTTCAAGACTAATAACTCTCAAATATAAAATTATCATTTATGCATTAATTTTATGAAATGACAAATATTAAGAAATATTTATTTTTAATAAGAACGACATATAAATAAGAACGGAGGAGTAGTAAAAGATTACTTCTTTCTCATATTTCTGGTATCACTTCTCACCAAAAAAGGAAAAGTTACAACTTGTAAAAGTAACTAAGGGAACTTGTAAAAAGAACCACTATCACGGAGTTTCAAATTCTACAAGTGAACGAAGTTTTACCTACGGAAATTTAAAGAAAGCAATTATCATTCCTTCTTTCTCCTTTTTTTGGTGTCATTTCTCACCAAAAAAAAGAAGAAGTTACAATAGAAGTAACTAAGGGAACTTGTAAAAAGAATCACTATTTCAGAGTTTCAAATTCTACAAGTGAATGGAGTTTTACTTACGGAAATTTGAACTCCATGACATTGCCTATTTTCCAAAAACAGGACCGAAAAGTGACCAATGAACGCTACTTCTACCTGTCAAAGTCTGCAACTATACAACAGAGCCAGAGATCATTCTTTTAGATGCAGCAATTGAAACCCCCAATTAATATAAGGCAGTAGAAAGTTTTGATTAGTGATCATGATAAAGATTTATAAAATCATATAGTCCACTATCCAGTGACATAGTTTTTTCCTACTATTGTCAACAAATCTCCTCAATGTTTATTTCATTAAGTGCCTCAGACTTGAGATTTCCAATTTCAATATACTTATCTAAACCCCTCTCAAATTCTTTCGAGCAGAGACCTCGTACTCTAAGTAAATCTTTAAGCTCTTCTTCTCCTTGAGTATCTCCTTTTGATTGCAAGTACTTTACACAGGAAGCCAGACTGTGAAAGCGAGGCTTCCACCCTGGCTGACTAGCCAAGATTGCTTTCTTCATCGTATCCACTGCCTTGTCCGTGTCAATTTGTACACAATAACCGAGTGCCAGACGATTCCATGTGCTTCCATTGGGATGCTTCCCACTCTCCTCGAGTTGCTCTATGATTGATATAGCCTTTTCCATATGACCCTTCTTGCAGTAAGCAATTATGAGCAAGTTTGGAATTCGAATGTCAAACTGTACCCTGTTTGTTTCCCACTCAGCAAATATCTCCTTTGCTCCATCAAGATCATCCAACTTTTCTAGTCCACGTATCATACAATGATAACTTGAATTGTGACGCTTAACTTTTTTCTTGTATTTATTCCATATACGATAGACATCATCTTTGTTTCCCACACTAGTATAGAGAGTAATGAGCATGTCAATACCAAGCTTTTCCCTTTTCCCCATGAGTCTATGCTCGCATTTCTTCAATGACTCGTTAGCCTTTTCTATATCACCAGCTTTCAGGTACCCCTTTGCAGCAATTGCGTAAGAACTCCAATCAATCAGCAAAGGATCAACTTCCATTTTCATCAGAACCTTCTCCATCTCCGCAACATTGGGAACAGATGCATATACATTTAAGAGGATATTGTAGGAAATCAAATCACCAGAAATTCCATTATCTTCCATCTCTAGCACAAGTGACTGTAGCTTCTCAAGATATCCCAATTTAGCATAAAGGGTCATCATAACATTGTACGCCAGTGTGCTAGCATAGCCCAACTGCTTCAGCTTGTGCATGGTATCTTCTGCTTTTTTAAAGACATTTGCATCAGTATAGCAATTCAAGAGAGCGCCATATACCTGTTAGGTTCTTGAATCATCTGGAATGCTAGTATAATACGTCTCTGCGGCTTCCAGACCATGGGCTTTTGATACTAAATCCAGTTCGACCGCTAAATCTCTAGGCGATATATCAAAATCCTTGGACTTCTTAATCCACTCAAAAATCTGTGATTGTATAAGAAGAGGAAATTGCTATTTTGTAAACTGAACCAATACACAAGTGAGGAAAAGAAAAGTTTACGCAACCTGTGTAACAAACCCGAATTGCTCACTATGTTGATAAGAGAACTAAAACACGATTACAACTTTAGAATCGTAATTGCAATACCCAAACTACTGAATTACGATGGAAATATGGAAATAACAAGTAACTAAGGATAGAGATAAGAATGGGGATGAGAAACTTAGACTCTAGAAGAAGAAGAGAGGACAATCATTTTTTTTCAATGTACGCATAACCCTTCTTTCAAACTCATTCTCCCTTTTAACCAAATGCTAATTGGGCATGGATCCCAAATAAAACACTCCAACATTTAACTTGGCCCAATCTCATTCACCACTTCTAACTCATAGGCCTTTTATAGAGCTAGCTTCGTTCACAACAACCTGGTCTTTTTTCTCTGGTTTCACAAAGGCTAGTATCTTAAACAAAAATAGGACTGATTAATACGGACTTCATGATGCGGGCGAATTTAGGGATTGCTCTTGTTAAATCAACATTAAACTGATACAGTTGAAATATTTGTAGAACATGCAAGTTTACAAGGTACCTGTTACAAAGTCAAGTTGTACAGAGGAGTTAATCAGAAATAGTGTTAGCAAAGGCACACTTAAGCCCTGAAGCAAGGCTTGAAACATTTTGAGCGCTTCGCCTCGCTTAATGTGCTTCAGTGTTGTCATCAAGGCTCCAAGACAAACTTATCCTTACAAATGAGTGTTTCCTGAAGAGGCGACACTAAGCAATTGATGTTTCACTAAACAATTCATGCTTATTATTATTAGTCTTGGACTTAACATGCAGATCTGTTTTTTTTCCTCCATTGCACCTTTTTACATTAAAGCCCATATTTTGTTTGAGCTTTTACTGCAAGGCTCAAAACATATGGAGGATATAATGTATAGTTTCAAGATCCACTTCCAGACCTGGTTGACTAATCAAATTAAGTTCTTGTTTTCTGGGAAGACGAATATAGAGAAAAGGCAGGGAAAGAGAGGACTATTTTAGGAATGACTTAGAATATTTTAAAGTCCCAAATCAGACAAGTCCAGCAACTCTACAAAAGCTAATCACTCTTCTTATCTTAAATTTTCGAATTGATTAAAATGTGTTTGTATTTATTCGAACAAAGAAAATATTTGCAATATATGTTTTTAATGGTTAGTTTTTTTTTATATTTTCTTATAGTAGTAACACATTTTACTAACAAACTTAGGCACACATATTTTACCCTTTATCTCTATGGCATGTCGATAACTTGTATGGGATAATCTTATCGAGGTTTCAATGCAATATGCCCATAAACAAAAACAAAAACAAAAAGTATCCCAACACAAATGTGTAATTGAATTAACCAAAACCAATTCATATTTGGTAAGTTTTAGTAAGTGTGGTAGTTGGGGTAAGGTATAGTCATGCATTCTCAAGTGGGTAACTTTGTAACTATAATTGAAATCCTACTATGTTTTGAAGAACATAGAAATTAAATAGAAAGACTTTTTCTATTGAAGGTAACATGTTTGGAAAGATATAATAATGTGGGCAGAGAACACAAAAATTCAGAAGTAAACCCGATAAGTGGTATAAAGGGACAGATTTTCTTTTTCATTCGACTTAACACAAGTCAACTATTTTTAGTACACTCAGGTCAGCACCATAAAATTTCTGGAAAAAAAGTACATCTGCTGGTTCCCTAAGTTGCGCGGACTCTTCACTTTGATGCCGCACCCGTGTCGGATTCTCCGAGAATACACTATTTTGGCGAATCCAACACGCACCCCTTGACATTTTTGAAGAGTCTGAGCAACATAGCTGGTTCCTACTCTTAAGACAAATAACTATGAAGATCGAGCAAGTCACTTTGTTTCATGTCAAGAATATATTAGTGCAGAATTGCTTTGAATACAAGAGAAGCAAATGATTGTTATGGGGACACCAACTGTTGAAACTAAACTAGTTAAACATATAAGGAGAAGTGTGAAATCCAGATTACCTAATTCACCAAAAGATACAATATTTCAGCAATGGACAAAAATGAACCGGCATAGAATGGATGGATACTGAGGTTTAACATAACTGGTTGTCTGATTCCAACTGATTTTGGAGTGACATATAATTTCTTGATTGACTGATAGATAGTTCTTCGGCTAAAGTGCTTCTTAGAGTTAGAGAAATAGAAAACTCTACTCTTAGGCGTTAGTCTTAACATCCTCGCTGTAGTAAATTTATTAGCAAATTACATGTGAAAGCAACACTCTCTACCACCCACCGACCACTCTTGAATTTATATCCTCAAAGAGAAGGACAAAAAGGAGTCCTACAATTCTAGGCATTCACCTAAAGAAAGGTAATAAAAGAGAACATCTTTAAATCACTTTAGTCATAGTTACAAACAATCACATCCAATTAATGTCCAAATAGAGTAACATCAACAAACTAATGGTTAAGCAAATTGTTGTTGTACAATAAACTCCACCTAAGTAAGATCCATTTTAAAGCATCTTTAGTCTTAAGCCTGGTATTAAGGAGAAAGGTTGACAAACAACATGATAATAGTCAAACTATCATGAAATCTAAGGATTGTTGGATATTTGGGATTGCAGCTATGATAAATATTGCAGTCCAACAAAGAGCGGGGGTTAACCAGAACATTTCACTGGTAATGCTGAATTGTAAATAAGGATGGTTCGGTCCCTATACCGTCCCTCCCATTACCATAATAGACCATGAGATTATTCTTAGCCTCTTTTGTGCTGAAGAGGCTGAAACAATACTTTGCCTCTTAAAATAATGAGGAATTTGTACATGAACCTGAAACAATACTTAGCCTCTTCGAATTCCTAAAAGATTAAAAGGGATTCCCTAATGGATGTGTGGGCATACTAGAAAAGATAAGGTGGGAGTGGCCTCTGTGGAGGACAAGATACAGGAGGCGAGACTGAGATGTTCTGGACAGGTGAAGAGGAGATACATGGATGTCCCAGTGTGGAAGTATGAGAGGTTGACTATGGATGGTTTCAGGAGAGGTAGCGGTAGACCAAAAAAGCTTATGGAGATGTGATTAGACAAAACATGGTGCAACTTCAACTTATGGATGATATGGATAAGGGTAGAAGGTTAGTAGATTGTTGAGCGTTATCTCTCTTATCCGTCCATAATAGTAGTCATAGTATTACACTTGCAGTTTCTTGTTTCTTCGACTTCTGTTATTATTTATCATTCCTTGTACTATGATTATCGTATTATTCCATTGTAGTTACTGTTCCTACTTTCAGATTGCCTTATCTTGCCTTATTTAGTATTTTGCCTTGTTTTCTTCATTCCTATTATTTTCTTAAGCTGAGAGTCTATCAGAAACCGTCTCTCTGGGTTGAGGTAAGGTCAACTTACACACTAAGCCACTTATGGGATTACAATAACCTTTTCTAAAAAATGAGATTATTCTCCATTTCCCTATTAACATTCTCCTTCAATACCAGAACAACAGACCAAATTAATGAAGTTCAAATCAATTAATATAATTTTTGCAAATCAACCATGGACATTATCTAAAGGAAATAATCAAAATTGCAGAAGTAAAAAAGAAAGAGACCTGAAGGGCATGATTGTATCGACGGTAAGACCTAAATTGTTTGACGATAATCAGTAGGTCTTCATACATAATGGGATTTTGTTCAGTAACCCATTTGTCCAGTACTGATATGACGGACTCCTTAGAGCGATTCAAATAGAGTAGCCTATTGTACAGAGCATCCTTTGGAGACGAGGTTAAGGGGTTAGAACCTTGTTCATCTTTATTAGTCAAATCTAAGGAGGCTATGGTTTCAGCTATTGTAGAATATGAAGAAGAAACCCTAAGAAAACAAGTACTGAATTTCCACCATGATTGTTGAACAAGTTTCACCATTCTTACCAGAAATGCAGAGTATGTCTCACTCCTTCACACACTTCATTCACTCTTGTAAGTTGTAACCCTTCTGCCAATAAAAATTGTTCATTTTTTTAAAAAAAAATTTAATTGAAAATGAGTTAAATTTCAGACTCTAATAACCTTTTTTATTTATTTCGTCGGATTTTATTTTTAAGAAATTTATTTTCTTAGAGAATGTTTTTCAAAATATTTTGATCAACAGAACAAAAAAATATTTTTTCAATTAAATATTTACAACTTACAAGGTATCTTCTTTTAATCAACTCACCTTGTTTTCTTATTTCATAACCCAAAAATTTTCATATGAAGTTTTTAACATCTTGTATTTGTCTTTTTTCACTTTTGATTACTGTAATTTCTTCAAGTTTGGTTAGTTTGAAATGAAAAAAATTCCGCATGGAAGCTTCAGTCACTGTTGGCTGTCAATTTTGCCGTGCAAATTTTAGTTGCAACTTTTTGACTGACAATAAATCGGATATATTTTGTTCTACATTCGTTAACTAACAACACGTACCTGAGGAAAATTGACAAAGAAGAGTGTCCATTTCCTTAAAACCTTCCTAGTTTAATAATCCGATTTGACACGCTCCTTATTATATTAAACTTTTAAGGGAAAATGCATAAGTATTCCCAACGTAATTTGTTCGAAATTTCAGAAATACACTTATACTATATTAAGGTCCTATATTACCTTCCGAACTTATTTTATAAATAATTTTCTACCTCTTTTCGGCCTACGTGACACTATCTTCTGGGCCCAGAGCGTATTGACAATTTTTTCAAGCTATCTGGTTGATAGTGTCACGTAGGTCGAAAAGGGGTAGAAAATTATTTATAAAATAAGTTTGGGGGTAATAGGACCTTAGTATAGTATAAGTGTGTCTCTGGGATTTCGGGCATAGGTTGGGGTGGTACTTATGTATTTTCCCAACTTTTAATATATATATTGAATTAAGAATTTCGTTAAAAAAAGGAATCTCTGTTCTTTTTTTTTTTTTGCATCTCTTCAATTCCATACATTCTACATATCTTTAGTTTAAAATTCAAAAGTTCTCTTACTTTCTTAGACTCCGTGGCAAATCAAAATCAGACAAATGAAAGTTGAAACGAGAGTATAGTGAAAAACGTGCCAATTAAGAAGACTTTAACTAATTCATGTCCCAAGCAGTCATCTAATCATGGCCAAATAATAGATAGAATATTTTAGTCTATGCTCTTTCTGTCTATATTCACACGTTAGTTGTTACAGATGATAAAATAATTCTATAAATCATAGCAGCAGATATGCAGTTGTTAGACTTTCAGATTTTTCATTTGATCTTTGTCTGTACTTTGATCAATATTCTGAAGATGAGTGTATCTAAAAAATTCATTCAACAGCTTATTCTGTTTGACATATTCATCGCGCTGTCAGTTACCTGTGGTGTTGTGTTCAGCTCAGGAGTTGGTGATGGGAATATCAAGTGCCTTCAAACGGAATTAGAAGCTCTTCTCAGTTTCAAACGGGAGTTGTTAGATGTCCGTGGACGTCTTTCTTCGTGGGGAAATGAAGGATTTAATCAAGATTGTTGCACATGGAGAGGTGTCCAGTGTGACAATCAAACCAGTAATGTCATTAGACTCGATCTTCGTGGTCCTTCTGGCCTCAATGCATCCGTTGCCACTGAGCCATTGATAGGTAAGATAAGTCCTGCCTTACAAGTATTGATGCAATTAAAGTATTTGGATCTTAGTTACAATCGAATTTCAGGAGGTATACCGGACTTTCTTGGTTCTCTGAGTAAGTTGGAATACCTCAACTTATCTTGTGTTGGTGATGATTTTACGACAGTTCCTAATCTTGGCGATCTTTCTAGCTTAAACACCCTTGATTTGAGCTATAATGATTTCCTATCTGTGAATAACCTTGAATGGATTTCGCGTCTTTATCAATTGAGATACCTTGCTCTACGTTATGTTAATAATCTGAATAGTTGTGTATATACCTGGCTGTTTAAGTTAAGCAATCTGACTCACCTTGATCTCTCTGGTAATACTTTATATGGTCAAATTCCTGATGCTTTTTGGAGTATGAAATCCTTAAAACACCTTGATCTGTCTCGGAATGCGCTTGGAGGTGGCTTCCCTAGATGTCTTGGTAACAGTAGTAATTTGAAGTTATTGCGACTGTCTTCCAACAATCTAGACGGGCAGCTACCTGAGATAATGAATAACTTGTCATGCGTGTCACATTCTCTCGAGTACCTGAACTTAGAAGAGAATCACATTGGTGGTTCACTGACTGATGTTGTAGCTAAGTTTGCATCTTTGAGAGAGCTGAGGCTCGGACGTAATAAGTTGAATGAATCCATCCCGGGAGCTGTTGGAAAACTTTTAAGTATTGTTCTTTTGGATTTATCTTGGAACAGAATCACGGGATCAGTCCCTGATCTTTTTCTGTTATCGTCGTTGAGGGAATTATATCTTTCTCATAATCAGTTAACTGGTGTAACGGAGAGTATTGGATGTCTTTCCAAACTTGAGAAGTTGTACCTTGACTTCAATCAGCTTGAAGGCACAATATCTGAAGCTCATTTGTTCAAGCTCTTGAAATTACGTGAGCTGGACCTCTCTTATAACACTCAACTACATATTCGAGTCAGTTCAGATTGGATCCCGCCTTTTCAGCTGGATCTCATTCGTTTTACCCACTGCAAATTGGGTCCTCAATTCCCAAACTGGCTGCGGAATCAGAACAACATTTCCGAGCTTGATTTCTCAGCTTCTGGAATTTCGGGTGACGTTCCTAGTTGGTTCTGGGAGCAGTTGCCTGGATTGACCTTCTTAAACCTTTCTTACAATGATATAGGAGGAAATGTACCATATCTCTCAAAGAAGATGACTGATCTTCTTTGCATAGATTTGGCTACAAACAAATTCACCGGTCCAGTACCACGATTTCCTACCAGTGTTATAACAGTTGATCTCTCCAACAACATGTTTTCCGGTACCATCTCCTTCATTTGTGACAATTTTGATTATTTGGGATATCTTGACCTCTCAGACAACAGGTTGTCCGGAGAGCTTCCTCACTGCTGGACGCTTAGAAGTATCGTGCATCTTAACTTAGGGACTAATAACTTCTTCGGGGAGATACCTGATTCGATAGGCTCATTGCAGACGATGGGAATGCTGCACCTTCAAAACAATCATTTAACAGGAGAACTACCTCAGTCCCTGGCAAATTGCAAAAAGTTGAGGGTTATAGATGTTCGGTCTAATAACTTGTCTGGTGAAATTCCAGCATGGATTGGGAATAACATATCTGATATCATTATTGTTATCTTAAAATCCAACAGGTTTAGTGGAAGCATACCTTCAACCATATGCCAGCTAAAAGAACTTCAAATCTTGGACTTATCTGAAAATAAGATATCCGGGATCATACCAAAATGTATCAACAACCTCACTGCAATGACGGAAGAAGAGAGCACAATGCACCAAATCAAGAGTTGGTATTTTCAGGTCGATGATCAAGGTGATGTCAAAATAAATGCCTCATACGATGAAACTGCAGTTTTGATGTGGAAGGGACGACAATTTGAATACAGCAGCATACTTGGTATGGTAAAGAGCATCGATCTTTCAAGCAACAACATGGTGGGAGAAATCCCGGTTGAAATTACATCTCTTGTAGGTTTGCACGGTTTGAACCTGTCGAGAAACAACTTAACCAGCAGCATCCCTCTGAGAATTGGTCAAATGAGGGAACTAAATTTCCTTGACTTAAGCACAAATGATCTTACAGGGGAAATTCCTGCTAGCCTTTCACAGTTAAGTCACCTGGGAGTTTTGAACTTGTCTTACAACAACTTGTCTGGTCGAATCCCTTTAGGCGAACACTTACTGACTTTCAACAACAGATCTTACATTGGAAATCATGGACTTTGCGGCCGTCCACTAACAGAAGCTTGCTCTCTGGAGGAACTGCCTCCAGACTCAACGTTGAGTGATGAGGACGAGTTTATAACTCCAGAGTTTTATATTAGTATGGGAATCAGCTTTATTTCTTCATTTTTGGGAGTCTCAGCTCTGATGTTGAATAGAAGGTGGACTTATGGTCTACTCAGATACTAGGAAATCAATAATGTAACATCACACAGTTAAATGTAGGTTTACTTAAATACCATGATAAGGAGCTATGTAATCTTGAGTTCTTGAAACTTTGCACTTGCCTGAATTTTTATTCCATGTGCATTGTACACCACACGAATCAGCTGATCCTCGGATATTTATACTGTACAAGTTGTTTTATCTAACCTTTATAAACTGTCATTATATAAATCGTTTAATACAATAGGTGACTGTCGTTTCCTCTAGCAAAACCATTCATTTTAAGGAGCTCCATAGAAGAGCAAACCTCATCCTCTGCCTCCCATTGTTGGAAGAGAGTAATGCAATAGTATGTAATATTCGAAAGAATTTGATAATGAATGATAGGATCATGTTGTCCACAATGTACTTTTTCCACTAATATTTCATATGGAGAGCTTATTTTGTTATGGAGAAATTAAATTTAAATCTTGGTAATCATAGAGTTACCGTTGTTTGTTGGTGGGAGGTAGCAGATATCCTGTGGAATTAGTTGAAACACAAACAACGGTTGAAAAATTCAACTGTAGGCATGGAACTCTATTTACTCTATTATCCAACACCACAATTATCCAACAAATATTTACAACTTGGTAATGCCTACAGTATAGGATGGAACTCAATCTTGATAGCTTGCTACTACATAATAGGAGGAAAGTTGAAAAATTCTAAGTTATGTTGATTGTGTGATTGTTTATAATGTGCTTGATCTTACTTGACTGTTTCCAAAGACAGTATGTCACACTAAGCAAATTCTTATCAACAATTGAAACAACAACTGTAGAGTATAAATTATTTATCAGCCAACAATGCTAATTAATCTAGAATTAGAGCATGAATTCCAATAAAAAAGGATTCTTAATATATCCTTAAGATGTAATTTACTCATTCCGCGTTGCCAAGTGATTGGTGAAGCAATTATTAATGTAAGAGAAGGTAAGATAGATGTTTGGTAGAATGTATTAGGAAAAATAATGCATGCATTAGTTTTGTGTATTCGTAGTAACTTGTTTGATACATTTTTTAATTCTATGTATTACAAATGCTTGCATTAATTATACACTTCATTGTGTATTGAAGTGTGTATTACTAATGCATGGAGATCCATGGTTAGAGTAATGCAAAGGGTTTTAGTGTATGCATTAACATTGTTAAAGACCTCATTGCCTCTCAAAACTTTTTTATATCTTTTACTTCATATTCGTGTAGGGTATCTTTGTAAATGCATATTGTTTTAAAAAATTATGCAATGAATGTTATTTTTATTACACCAAATCAAGTAAGACATAAAAAATAAGCTCTGCATAATGCATAATCAATGCAAACATAAATAACACAAACATAACTAATACACTATTAATTACTCTATTAATTACCATTATTCTAGATCTTACACACCCTACTAATACACTCTATTTAGTAATAGTTTGATACATTATAAATATTTGTGAGTGATCAAGAGAGTGATTAAAAAAATAAGGGGTCATTTAATTGAGAACAAATTATTTTAAGATTAATTATCTTAAAATAATGTATATGAGATAACTTATCTCCTCAAACATCAAATCCTCCTCGAAGATTACCACCAATTAATTTTCCTCATCCAGTACTTCTCAATTTATGTTCAGTCCACGTTATCACTTGCTCATGCTTTTACAATACCTTAAGCTCGAGACACTGAGTCTGTCTCAAAAAAATCACTTATAGCTTGTTTGAAATCACCCGATAATTGAATTTAATGTAATTGGATGTTATTACATTATTTGATATATTTAATTAGTTATGCAATTACTTAATCAGTATGTAATTGAAAGTAATTGGCGGGATAATAATACTCTCCAATTTTGATAGAGGGTTGTGAATGGTTGATATAGGCATAATTGTAAGATGAATACTTTTTAAATTTCTTTTTATCTCTATTTTTGTTTTCTGTTTTAATTTTATTTATTTTTTCTATTTTTTTTATTTTATTATTATTCTAAAAATATATTTTTTATTATTATATTTCATTCCTTCTCCTTCTCATTCTATATTTTTACTTCCTGTGATTTAATGTGATTTTTCGTATTATCTATTTTATTTATTTGTTCTATGTTTATTTTATTTCATTAACATAATTTTATTAATATTCTAATTTTTAAATTGAAGTAGAATGATTATTGTTGAATAAGGTTATATATTTACGTTTTTCTTTTCTTTTAGATTATATTTATGTATGTTATGCTGAAATTTGACATAAGAGTATTATGTTAAATTTTTTATTTAGAATTTAAAACTTTTGTTATATTTTTCAATTTCATTTGTTTTAGTAGTATTAACTTGATATTTCTTATTGTAGGTGAGTTATTTTTTTAGTTAGACTTAATAGATTGTTTTTTTGTCAAATATTTTCAGACATTATATTTATAGATTAATTTTTTTTTCAGACATGTATTTTATGATGCATATAGAAATCTTGTACTTTTAGTTTTTATTATTAATTTAATTAAAATATACTAATTTTAAAAATACAAATTATTTTTTATAATATTAGTTAACAACACATGTGTGTTAATTAAGATATTTTCAAAAGATAATATATATTTTAAAAATTTAATTGAATATCATTTGTAAAATCTCTTATCTGACAATATAACCTTATAATTATATTTGTGCAACCAAATAATACATTTATAATTACACCGTAATTACTGGTTCCTAGCAATTATCGATACAAATCCCAATTACTAGATAGCTTCCAAATAGACCCCGAGTTGAGACAATTTTCAGTTTCACCTGGACCCATACGTGGCAACATCAATGATGTCCATCATGAAAGAGCAAGATGCAATCACAGCCTTTGATAGAAACAATCACAGTTATATCGTGTACCAATAGAAATACGACAACTGTATAGTAATTTCTTTTTACACTTATTTAATATCACCAAATGTACATAATTTTAGATATTATCCTCTCTTTCTTTTTTTTCGTTTCTTCCCAATTTTAAATAAGAAAAAAAAAGGATTTTTGCACTTATTGCCCTTCAAACAGATTGATGCTTAATTTTACTCCTATTTTTTTTATTTATTAATGAAATAATTAATTAATTCTGTCTGATTAGTTGGATCCCACCAGATGTAATTAACAGTAATATGACACCGTTTTATATAACTTAGCCCTTTATATATACCTTTTAAATCAACTCAACTTAACACTTCATTTTTCTCTTTTTGATTTGCTCTGTTCATATTTTTTCCCATTTTATCAGAAAAATAATAGAATGGAATGGCTTAGGCAAATTTCGTTTTGGTTACTGTTGCAACTGATTCTTTTAATAAGTCTCCACATCATATTCTTTTTGTTGCTCTCGATTTTATTTCTTCTCTTTAAACTCAAGTTTCTTCCTCTCCAAGTTTCTTCATCAAATCCTTTTTCTAAAATTCTCCCATGGAAACAGAGGATTCTCTTAGGGATCAACTGCGTCAGCTTAAGGAGTCTGGAGCATGTTATGTCCAACTGAGGAGAAGTGATCAAGGATTGCTATCCTGGAGGTGCCTGCCCTGCATTGAAACTTTTACAAATGTTACCGATTTCGAACATCATTTGAATTCTGATGTCCATATAAATCTTCAAAATTTTGCTTGTAATACCCTTCTAAAAGCAAACAGATGGCCATTTTATGATAGCTTGATATTTGGGTTAGGAATTTCTAATGACCTTGAGGTTAAGAATGTGCTGTGCTATGGAGATATGGGAGATATGAAGCTGGATTTCATTGGTAAATCTCTAATTTTTAGGAAGTTAAGTGAAGATGAAAGTGGTATTCATAAGATGTGGGCTGAATGGAGGGATAAATCCTATCCAACTATGCAGGATGTTCCCCTGCATGACTTTTCACTTGTCAATTTCAAATGTAATTTGACTCTTGGAATGCCAGCATCAACTTTTAAGGAACTGCAACAGATATCTCTATATGATCTGTATCATCGGAGTTGTAAGTTGTGTGATTGTCCTATTCCTCCAGGTTGTGATGTTTCTACCATCCTCAACAATGGATCATCTATGCTATCTTGTAGTTATCATAATACTAAAGGGGTAATTTTCTATTTGGAGTATTTATTTTTTAAACATGAAACAGTCTATGATTTGATTTGATTGTTTGTGGATTATTAATAAGTTTCTTTTTGTTTAGATGTATCACCTTTTTCATACCTCCTGTCTTCTTAATTGGATGTTGATGATGGAAGAGTTGTCTCAAGGTGGACCAATAATTCAACAACGACGAAAACAAAAAATCAGCCCTAAACATCTAGCCAAGTTTCAGGACTATCGTTTTTGTCCCGAGTGTTGCTGCACGGATGACGATGAGAACTTTGTTCTATGGGTATGTTTGTTAAATTGAATTTTGAAGTTGCCGATTAAGATTTTGTTTTAACATATATTCTCTTTATTACAGGTTTTCCGTCTCAGAGATTTAATTGTTGAAGGTCGCATGAAGTGGAGGACTTGTTATGAGCATCTGGAGAATAGCTCTATTGGACTGAGTTTCCGTTCGGCTGGCCATCAATCACATGCTACAGCACAGGGGAATGCTCCAGTGAAACTATTGAGGATTTATCAAGGTTATGCATAAGCCACTGGGAAATCCGTTCGGCTGGCCATCAATCACATATCTGCTCTCTTTTTTTTTCAATCTTGCTGCTGTCTAGGTGATAATCACCTCTGTTTATACAACTCTGTATTTTTGTTGTGTTCATCATTCTCATCCTTAATGTCTATATGTTCATTATGTTTCTGTTCATCTTTTATTGTTGTTGATTCTGGTTCAACTCGTTTTTAACAATCTGTTCACTGTCTGTATTTATATTAGATTTGTGTGTAGACTCCTGTATTCCACTTTCTTCAGTCTTATTCTATGATATTTATGTGTTATGCTCTTGATTTACTCCTGTTCTTGTTATTTCTCCATTGCTAATCTGTTATCAGTTGTCTCCTCTAGCTATCCAGGATCATCAGCTTGTTTATCCTCTAGGGACCTATCATCCATCATGTGGCTATTTTATCTATATTCTTTTCCTTCTTCTGAAGTCCCCATTATGCTTTTTTATTTCTTGATTTGCATCAGCACTCTGCTCTTTGTTTCCCTTCTTTTTGTTCCCAGTTTGTTTGCCCTTATTGTTGTTGGTTGTTTAGTCAGTAACTCTTGGCTCAGTCTTGCTCTTTACCAAGTGATGCCTCAACCTGTTATTTTGTTGTTTCAATAATCTTTATACTTTGTTCTTGTTCCTCTTGGTTGTTGTTATGCCTTTCAGATAGCTCCTATTCCTTCCAGTTTACCAAACTTGTTCTTGTTTTCTGCCTTTTCTTCTTTTCCATGGTTATTATTTTTTTCTATTTTGTATCAACTGCCATTACTTTGCTAAGTTATTATCCCTCCAGTTCTGCCAATTTTCTTCATGGTTTGTTGGTGGTTGTTTTGGTTCCTCAACCTGGTTTCCTTTACCTTTATCTTCTTGGGATGTATTAATTAAGTTGTTGCACACCTGCATTAGCCTTGTTTTTATTCTCCTTGTTTGGTCTAAATTCTGGGTGAATTTTTCAACACCCTATAGTCTACAATGTGTTCAATATTATGGCAAGTAATCAATCACATTGAGTCTGTTGCCATTTTGATGTTTTCTTCATCAGGACAATTAATTTGAATTCTTTTTGTAGTTCTTTTAGCGAATCAACTTTCACTTTCACCCTTGCTTAACTTGCTTAGTTTGATTATTAGTAGCTTAACTACGACCAGTGGTTCTCCATTGAGAACATGGTTCCTTTCAAACAAAATTGGTTGGGAATGACATCCATGCTATTGTAATTGTGGTTTCAGAATCTTATAGGAAAATACCTATTTCGAATGTGTAACTTGACATTAATGCATGCAACATAGTCTTCTAGTAAAGATAATCTAACCAAGACATGTCGATCTACAATCTATTGTATGAGAATTTTGCCATTACTGCATTTTGTAAATTTTGCCTTTTTACACAATCGCTCAAATTCTTTGCATTTATTTTGTAAGAATATTGAATCACCACCTCAGGAGATCTGCAAATGCACCTGTGTATTTAAATTGATCTTAATTCGAAAAAAGAAAATGTAATTCAAGAAGAAAATTATGCAGCTTTCGTTTTGGACTATGGTCCCAAAACTAATTTACATGATTAAGTTCCAACTTTAAAAACATTTTGTTGGTTATTTTGACATTTTAATACTAATAAAGTGCATCATTTGCATTGTTAGTGTGTTCGTTAGTTATGGGCAGTTTCCTCTTGCTTTTAAGTGACAAGTGTGGCTATTGTTTTAAGTGATATGTGTGGTTGTACAATCCTCATTTCTGAGGTTGCTGTGAACGTTGGATTTTTAGACGTTGAGCAACTCTTCATTTTCAGCACGTTAGTGGCATTAGGTGCCCTCACATTATTTCTCTCATTGTTCTCCATTATACCTTGTAACATATATAACTCCTATGCCATTTATCTTCACTATTTAGTACCCCATTATTTTCCCGTTCATTGCTATGAAGACTTTCTCTACTATAAATTGTGATGGTCTTCATTTGATTCACACAAGAAAAATATAGAGCGTATAAAAGTTTGTCAAAAAGAGAGTTCTTATTAGTTGAAGGGAGGTGTTCTTTTTGTGGAGCTTTGGACTCAACTCTTGTCCAGAGTTTATTGAGTTACTCTTTGTGATTAGGCTGTTGTATCCTGGAGGGGACAAGTCAAGAGGATTACTGCTAGACCGGTGAAAAACATTTGTTACAATGGACTTGAATTTCCTTAAGAAAGTGAGATATCCGCGCCTCAGCCTGGAGAGATTTTTATTTCTTCATTTTATTTTCAATTATAATCTTGTAATTATGTTATTTTGTAATTTTTCACTACACATTTCACAAATGGTTTCTAAAGAGAAAATGCCATAAATAGTTCTTTAATTATAGGAGTAGGTCTAAAATAGTTTCATAACTTTACAATTACCTCATTTAGTCCTTCAGCTATTTAAAAACTTGTCAAATTTGGTCACTTAACTATACATTTATCAATTTTGTTTTCTTATCTATACATTTCTCGAATGTAGTCCTTTAAGTATTTAAAAACTTATCAAGTTTGGTCTCCGTCCATTTTCTTATACAAATAACTTAGATTTATATTATGGAATCCATGCCTTGAGAAATTATATTATTTAGCCATTTTTTCTGTTGTTTCTCTCTCTCCACTATTTTTTCTTCAAATTACTCTTATGCAAAAAATCTTAACCCGATTTAAAATGAAATTCACGAGGAAAAAAAATATAAGTCATAATTTTATTTAATAAAGGATAAAATGAAGCATAGTATTGCTACTAATGACTTGAATATGCTAAATTTTATTATAAAAAGTAAAAAATTATTACTCGTTAAATCCAAAGTTTGTACTCCAACGGCTTAATTGAACGAAATTTGTTTAATTTTTCAGAAATTGAAATTTATAAAATGGTAGATTTGTTAATTTTTTTAGTTTTTTTAAAAAAGAGATCAATTCTCTTATTCTATTCATTTTATTTTTCGTAAAGAAATTTGAGTAAATTAAATAAAATCTACACTGATTAGCATATTCAAGTGCGGATTCAAGTCATTAACAACAATTATATACTTAATTTTATCCTCCATTGAATAAAATTAAGATTTATATCTTCTTTCCTCATTAATTTTATTTTGAATAGTTGAGGTTATTATTCTTTTAATAGTAGTAATTTGAAGAAAATAGGAAGGGGATAGAGAAACAACTTTAAAAATGGGTTAAAAATTTAGTTTCACGTAGAGTTCCGTTAATATAAACCTAAGTTATTTATATTAAAAAAAGAAGAAGACAAAGACTCATTAGAATGATGAACATTTTCCCCTCTTTCAGCATACAATGCCATGGATCATTGAGTTCATTATTAATTCTAAATTCAGTTGTTATACGCTGGCTTTCATCAGCAACTATCATAAAATAAGCCTTGCTCACACTGGGCTTAGAATTCATCATTAAAATTATACTATGAGCATGACTATACATCTCATTTAGTCCCATCAGAAAAGCAAACAATCGCAGGCAGTGTAAGTGATCAACATATGACCTAGATTTATCACAACTACAAATAGGTGGAGGCACCAATGCATCAAATTCATCCCACAAGAGCCGCAATTTGGTAAAGTACCCTGAAACTGTCAAATTACCTTGACTGTGAGTACAAATATCACGATGAAGCTGATAACTTCTGGATCCATCTACTTTGTTAAATCACTTATTCAAATCTCCCTAAACCATAGGTGCATTTGAAGCATACACGATATCACTCAATAGCTCCTCGGATATAGTGTTCAAGAACCATGCTAGCACGAATGCATTGCCTTTCTCCCATTGTTCCTCTAACTCTGGCTTATAATCTGATTTTCAGCATGTTCCAAGCACAAAGCCCAACTTACTTTTTGCCCTAAGATTGATCATCATGGATCTACTCCATATTAAGTTATTCTCAGTCCTTATGAATTGAACTGAAGTCAGTTTACTATCCGGAGTATCCGATGGATGAAAATATAGAGGGTGATCACGATTCTTTTCGATTCCATCAACAGTATCAGCTGAAATTCCAGCTGCGCTTCCTTCTAATGTTGTTTCCACCATCTTCTTCAAGCTCTGATAATGGTGAAAGCTCAAGATCGAAGAACAGTGAATATGAATTGCAGAGATTCAATGCTCTGATACCATATTGAATTTAGTAAAGAGAATCGAATTCGGGAAATTTTGATCATATTCAATTAGCTTAAACACAAAGTTGTGAGATACCTCCCTATATGTACATGCCACTCAAGGAAATAAGTTATGTCCCTTAATTCAAACTAATAAATCGTGTATCTCGACTTTTAAAACTGACGGATATATGTATCTAGCGAGTAATGATATACGTATTCAAAAGTCGAAATATGGCATAGAAAGTACTATTCCAAACTATCGTGAATCCCAGTCATTAAGACCTAAACTAGTAAAATTTATGTAGTTTGCTCTTTTTTTATTCAAAATTAATTTCTCAATATACCAGGTATTTCTTCTCAGTTATAAAGCATAGGAGACTAAAGCTGGCTATTACTCATGAACTAAGGGATGCAAATGGCCAATGGAGGATTGATCCAGGGGAAATAGCAGAGATATTTGTTCATTACTACAAACAACTCTTAGGTGAGAAAACAACTACTAGGCTGAAAGCTAATAATACTGTATTGAAAAATGGAATTGTACTAGACATGGAGCACCAAATGCAACTATTGGAGCCTTTTACTGAGAATGATGTGAAACAATCCATGATAAAGATTGATCAAACAAAAAGCCCTAGGCCTGATGGTTATGGTAGTGGTTTTTATAAAGAAGCAGGGGAGATTGTGGAAAGAGACATTACTGAAGCAGTTTTAGAGTTTTTTCACAATGGGAAGCTTTTGAGGCAAGTGAATGCTACAAATATTGCACTTATTTCCAAGGTAGATTCACCAGAATGGGCCAGCTAGTTTAGACCTATTGCTTGTTGCAATGTATTGTATAAATGCATTTAAAAAATTATCTGTACTAAACTGAAGAAAGTTGTGAGTATTTTAGTAGCAGACAACCAAGCTGCATTTGTGCAAGGGAGGTCTATGAATCATAATATTCTGATATGTCATGATCTGTTAAGGCACTACAATAGAAAGACTACTCCTAGGTGTTTGATGAAAATTGAGCTCAGGAAGGCTAATGATATGGTGAGCTGGGAATTTCTAGAAGAATGAAGCTTTAACAGGATTTGGATTTCCAGAAAGATTTATCAAGTGGATAATGATCTGTGTAACCACTCCAAAGTATACTGTCAAAATCAATGGGGAAGGTCATGGTTATTTTGAAGGAAAGAGAGGACTGGGGCAAAGAGATCCTGTTTCACCTTTATTTTGATCATGGAGTACCTTTCAAGAGTACTCAAAAGCATGTCAAACTTAACAGAGTTCAAGTTTCATCTTATGTGCAAAGCTCCAAGGCTGAATCATCTAATTTTTGCTGACGATCTTTTGCAAAAGAGAGGTAAACTCAGTCACTAGAGTAAAGGAAGCATTAATGCATTTTAGTGCAACCACAGGATTGGTGGCAAACATGGAGAAGTCCAGCATATTTGTAGCAGGAGTGACGGAAGAGGTTAAAAAGTAACTTTTGCAAATAATTGGTTTTACAGAAGGCTCATTTCCCATCAGATATCTGGGACTCCCACTCACATAAAAAAGATGGGGGAAAATGGAGTGTCATCAATTGGTAGAAAAGTTAACACATAGGATTAAAATCACCTATGCTAAACAACTCTCATATGTATGAAGACTTCAAGTGGTACTTGCAGTGTTGTTTTCAATACACAGTTTCTGGGGATCAGTATTTATACTCCCTCAGAGTGTAGTTAAGGAGGTTGATAAGAAGTGTAGAGAGTACCTATGGGGTAATAATGGTGAGAAGAGGAAAGTTTCTTTGGTTTCATGGGACAAAGTATGTTTTCCAAAAGTGCAGGATGGTTTAAACATCAAGGGGTGTGGGAACTGGAATATAGCCTCTGTAGGTAAGCTAGTTTGGCAGATTGTTGTATGTAAGGAGTCCCTATGGGTGAAATGGGTGCATGGTGTATACATCAAAATAGGTAATTTTTGGGATCATAAAGCTCCGGCTGATAGTAGTTGGTATTGGAGAAAACTAAATGCCTTAAAGATCAAAATGCAGCATTGGTATACACAAGGGCAACTCAACCTCACTGCTAATGGAGCATACTCAATAACAAGTGGATATCTTGCATTGTTGGGCCATAGAGAAAAGCTGGCAACCTCAGAACTTATTTGGAACTTTGTATCACTGCCAAGGCAAAGATTTATCATGTGGCTAGCAACACAGAAGAGGCTACTCACTAAAAAAAGGCTGTTGCATATGAATATACAAGTTGCTACTACTGAGTGTTGCCTATGTCAAGAGGCAGTTTTGGAAACGAATAAGCATTTGTTTGTAGAATGTGAATATGTCACAAGGGTGAGGACAACACTCCTAAGCTGGACTAACACCCCCATGCCTGCAACAGATTTGAGTCTTACTTTGGAGATGATCAGAAAGAAGCATTGGAAAAAGTTCAAGAAGGAAGTGATAGCATCCTTGTGGGGGGCCATGGTTTATCATATTTGGAAAGCAAGGAATTGGAAACACTTCAAAGGAACAAGTATTCAACATGCTGATATAGTGGGGAATATTACACGTGAGATTGAAGTAAGGATAGGAATGTACAAAAATACAAAAAGAGCAATTAGATGTAGGAGTTTTTTGGCACAAATTATGTAACTAGTTTGTTTTTTCTTTCTTTTTGAATTGAGGCTACCCTCCATCTTATGGGAAGAAGGGTGGTGCTCATAGTTTGTAAGTGACTTTTTTGTTAACAGAAATATTCACGTTGTTTGCCAAAAAATATACGGAATCATATTTGTGCCTCTCCCACCATAAAATTTTAATTTTTTTTATCTAATCTAATGTAGGATTTTCTGAGGTGTTATATTAGGGTTGAGTTTGATTTGTAAAACAAAGTTAGAGGGTTAAAAAACATACAAAATAAGTAAAATGAAAAGGGGGAAGTGTAATTGGAACAAGGTTTATTAATACATTTATATTTGTTCAAAAATTTTCCATCAAAACTTTCTCATCTTTCTATCGCATGTTCGCTCAACTTTGTTATTAATAGAATCTTTTTTTGTAAAAAAGTCAAAACTCATTTTTATTAAAAAATATCTAAGATTCATATCCTTGACACATAAAAATGCCCTAAAAATATGATTTCTTTTTCATACCTACCCCACAAACGTAAGGAGACAAATATAGAAGTGAGATTTTTGTCAAAACTATTTTGAATAACGATTCAGATGTTATACTAGTTCACCAGTTGCACTTTTGAGTGTGTCCATAGTTAAGAGTATTTCTGGAAGGGCTCTCTCTTTCCCAAAGTGCTATTCAATCCCATTTATGAAAGCGTAATAAATGAACACAACAGAGAAAGTAAAATCGTTACATAATATCACACATTAGCAATTTGAATGATAAATCTAAAAGAAAAGTAGAGCACAAACTAGAACTCGTATGAAAATATAGGGTGAATGATAAAATAGAATTTATTAAATGACAACGGACAATTATAAACAATATAAGAAAAAAATATTAAGATAACGACACACCAAATTGATCTTACACAACCATCCAAACAAGATGTAAAAATAAGGATATATAAACAAAGCAAATATAAAGAGAGAGAGAGGGAAAATAAAGTATATAGAGATGCAAATATTGTGTTTAAACTTGTTGATGAGCTGTTTGCAACAAAATATTAAAGTGACAAAATAAATTACAATTACAAAAAAATATGAAGAAACATAAATATTTTATTAATAAATCAATAGTGTAGGTACAATTCTGTTCCTCCCTTGATTCTTCTCTCTTAAGATTTATCCATGATTCTAGGCCCGTCACTGACATTTTTACCGAACTATGATGATTGATTTTGACCTCCTTATGAATATTTCATAAATTTGTGGAATATTCGAGATGCCTCTTTAAAGGAATATAATAGGCATGAACTAGGGTTTAGGGTTGATTAGCCTCCAAGAATCATAGTTTGAATTGAACTTGTAGAGTTCCAACTCGAATTGAACACGTCTTGTAGAGTCCGCATCAATGCAAATGTGTTTCAATGGAAAGAGAGTTTCAACCCACCTATAAATGTGTTGAATCCAACCCCCATTGATTATTTCACGTCTTGTCCAACTTTTTCTTGAGACATCATAACAACATAATAAATAACTTAATGTATCACATGACTGGTTCACTTTAGCAATGAATATAATATTAATCTTCCCACCATAAGTTTGGGACAAACAATGCTCTATAGGGCACCCCTCCATGGGAAATCCATTAATGACATGCCTCTCCCATCCAATATCTCCCAACATCCACAAATTTATCGTCTCTCCATTAATCATTGTATTATTTTCAACTATTCCCAATTTTCCCTCCATTTCAATTAGGTTAAAATAATGTGGTAAAGCATCTTTCCACAGGGCAATTATTCTAAAACTTTCACCTTTTAGATCAAATGTAATTATATTTTGCTCTTGGGAATTACCACTTGATACATAAATAACTCCCTTAATGCAAACACACTCCTGTCCATAATAAAAACAACAAGGAGCCCTATCGATCTCCTTCCATGATTCGTCTATGCCTAAACTGAATATCCAACACCTTGCGGCGCTTATATCATGTTCATCTCTTTTTACAAAAACAACTTTATAAACCTCATCTTTTGGCTCATAACCAAATAAAAATTGACCATGACCAAGACCATCATATTCATGTTTTATGCAAGGAAGAAATCTTACTTGTCTAGTACTGGGATTGCAAATCACAACAACCTGTCTAACACAACTCCAGAAGCAAAACAAACCATTAACACACTCCACAAAGTAACCTTTCAAATCAATTACATTGGTGAGTCCATCAAAATAATCCTCAATATGAACACGACGATGAGAGGCATTTTGTTCTATAATGTAATAAAAGTTTCTTTTAGCAACAAGGTCCCATTGGCGCACAAGTAATTTGGTTCGAATCCTAGAATGACATTGGTGAATATCCACAAAATATGGTTCACATACAAGAGAATTAAAATATTGGGATATGCATTTGAAACGCATTAACGATTTGACAGGAAGCCATGAAAATATATCAAACAATATTTCTTCAGGAATTGACATGGAATACTCCATGTTAATTAGATGCGGCGGCCTTTCGAATTTATGCCAAACCCTAAAGAGACATGCGATTTTATTATTGCCCTTGGGAAAAAAATATTCTCTATATTGGTTTTCCTCCATTTAAAATAGATTTTCTTATTTAATTTCATTATCTTTTTAAATATTAGAACTTTGAGATCGACTAAAACTGTGTTTATTGAAACATCTCCTTAAATTTTACTTATTATTTACTTGACCTATCATGAGTCTTGCCTTTTCTTCTCTCTCGTTGTTTTCCTTTTTTGACCTGCTTTATAATATTTTACTTGAGCCGAAAGTCTGAAAATAGTTTGTATATACGTACATACTACTATCCATGAAATTCTAATATTGAAAGTGGCGCACACATGACACCACCATTATTGTAAGAATAACAGATCCCTCAATAGAATTGTTGGAGAACTTTCTAGCATTGTTGCGATTCACTTATAAGTATAATAAAATTTAGGAATACTACGTAATTATATATACTTCACTATCATATATACTATAATTACCTATACTTTTAAAACATTACATATCTTATCACTAATTAGGAGTTTCTTACGTATCTTCCACTTAGAAACATGTACTTTTGCTACCAAATACATAAAACTAGGGAGAGAGGCGAGCGAGATTCAGGAGAAAGGCGATTACGATTCATATGTATTCCAAATACATGTGAATCACACTAGATATGATAGAATGTATGCGTTCACACTACTTACGAAACTGGCTTTAGCGGCAATAAAATTGCTGCTCTATCCTTTACCAGCCATTCGCCTTTAGCCGGGGATGAGGGGGTCGGTAAAGCCTTTTGCGGTCATTCTCACAAATGTTGGTAAATGGTATATTATTGCCCCCAAATCCTATTAGTTTTAATGACAATTGTTTGCACCAATAATTTTGGTTGCTAAATCCAATTCATAATAGCTAACTATGTTCATTTAGCATCCATTTTAATAGTCGGTAAATTTAATTAGATTGCCACTAAAAGTCAATAGTTTTAATGACAATTATAATGGCTACAATATCCCTTCTGAAATTGTCTTAATTTGCTCTTTCAGCATCCATTTTAATGACAAGTAAATTTAACTAAATTGCCACAAATAGTCAATATCTTTAACGACAATTGTTTAGTGGCAATCACAAGTTACCATATTCATTGTTAAAATGTCATAATTTATCGCCTATGCATCCATTTTTTTTTTATCAATATTAATTTTATTGGTGTCAAAAGTCACAAGCTTTAAAGGCAACAAATATTTTAGTAAAAGAGAGTCCTAGCAACAAAAAATGTTGACAAATATATTACTATTAATTCATAAAACAAAATATATCTCATTAAATCTAAACAAATAAAGGAAAGTACTAATCCAAAATATTAATGTGAAAACTTAAGAAATAAACTTATTATTTGAAGTTCGATCTAATATAATCAATCCTATCGAATAATGTCTTAAAATTATCTCTGCAATTCTTCATTGTATTGAGACCTTCCACATTCGAATTTTTTAAATATCATATTATATAACCTGAAATAATAAATAAATATGTCAAAAAATGAAATGTAATATGTAAAAACATTGCCTGTAAATAATCTAAAAATTACAAGAAAGAAGCATTAGTATCACTAAGGCATGAAGAGTGTTCAGTTTGGGCCAACTCACATAGCGTTTGCTTCTATCCTGCGTTGAGAAATATTGTTAGGATACCTGCCAATTGATATTTAAGATTCATTTTGCGCCAGTTGTCTGTTGCTTTGGTAGTCTGTAACTAAGAGTGTACTTGCATTTTTTGTTAAAAAATTGTTTAAAATGAGGTGTTGGCAGTTGAAAGTAACTACAATTGATTGATTTGAACTAATTTTTGAATAGTGGCTGCTTTAGTGGAGAATTGAAATTCTTAAAGTAATTGACTTAGAGACAATATAAGGTTTGATAAGATCTCAGAGCTAATAGTATAAAAAAACTATCAGAGATATCTCCACTACCACATACAAACATATATTTTGTCTTGTCCCTTATAGCTACCACCATAACACAAATAGAGACTATTCCTTGCCCAACTACATATATAGATACTGTTGAGAGTAAATAAAAAGAGTGTTAGTATTTCCTAAAAGTAGTTAGTCTATAACTAACTCCAAGATTAGTTAGATAGTAACGGTCATAAGGTACTTTATATAAGAGAGACTTAGATGTAATTGTAAAAGCAGTTTTTCCCTTCTCTGATTGAGTTCTTTGGTTAATAAAACAAATACATAATTTCTCTCTTCTTCTTCTTCTTCTTCTTCTTCTCCTCTCTTCTTCTTTCTCTAGTTCTGGAAAATTCTTCCAAGAACAATTTCAGATACCACCATAATACACCCTTTTCAACTTACATTGTACACTTTATGATAAAAAAAAAGTTTAACCAAACAATGCAAAAGAGTATGAATAGAACAAGAAATCAACATTTTATTGAGGTATTTCGAGCATGATCTGATGCAGCAAGGTCAGAATAAGTAAATTCATTGCATCTGCACAAAAAGTTACATTTAGCTTAACTGCACCTAACTTGAGAAGAATTGACATTGGGAACACCTTTAAAACTTAATACACTTTATACCCACTTAATTTATTTTTGCTTTATTTTCTAGGGTTGGGCTTTTTAAAAAAGAAAAAGTGTGGGGTCATGGGTCTCTTTGGCTTTTTTAAAACTTGGGGTGTATTTGTGAATGTGGGGTCATGGGCTTATTTATTGTTTTTAAAACTTGGGGAAAAAATATAACACTACAAAAATATATTATAATCCCAATACATTTTTTTAAATATTATATTCTGATAAAATATTATTTGTTTATGAAAATTGAGGCGACGTTTCTTCTTCTCCAAGTGCAATGTCCTGATTTTCATCTTCATCTTCCCCATACACTTCTCTTCCATCTCTTCCAGTGTAATCATACGCTACTCTTCCCCATACACTCTCTTCCATTAACTTATACAAATTTTTCTCACTTTTCATCGTCCTAAACCCCTCTCAAATCGTCATCTTTTTTTTTCAAGCTTCTACTCCAAGTTCAAAGCTTTCATCTTTGGTAAGTTGATTCTTCTTTAATGGTGTTTTTCGGTATTTTTTAGCCATATTTGGTTGTTTATTTGGTTATAGTAGTGTAATGATTTAATGACTCATTTTTCTGGACTGTTTTTCTTCATTTTCTTGTTTAGGATGAATTTTTTCGCCGTATTCCATGAATATTTGTGGTCTCTAATGACGTTTTCGTTTGGATATAAATATTTGACCCTATTTGGTTGGGATCTCTATTTGGTTGCTTATTTTTAAAAAAAAAAATTATGTTTATCTCGCCTATTGATTTTGAAATTTTTACTAAACTTTGATCGACTTTAGTGGCGTTTCTGTCAATCACAATGTTGATTTCTGTTGGATCTGCTATTTATTTTGCATGTTTTATTGGAGGTTTACTCTGGTTATGTTAATAAACTAATGATCGATAAATATGTTTTTTCTTGTAGATTATAAAGTATGGCTAAAACTAGAGGTGGAAGAACTAAACCATCTACTCTTGTTGCTCTTAGAAGTAAGAAACGAAAGGCTAGAGAAGTTTTAAAAACTTGTAAAAAAAAAAATTGTAGTCGAAGAATTCGAGCCTGATTCAGTTTCTGAAACAATGGCGGAGATTGACAACTACCAGGATAGTTGTGCTGATGCTAGTGATAATGTTGAGAGTAGTGAAGGAGAAAGTGATAGCGAGGAGAGCAGTCGAGACACTAGTCGAGATGAGGATGATCCTCTATCCTTGCCAATTGGTGCAAGAGATATCTCAGGACGTTGTTAGATAAATTAGGATCGTTTCTAACAAATATCTCTGTAAGATCAAGGATGACAGTTTATCGTGAGTTTCAAAAAATTCTGATTCAACAAAAACTATATAATGAATTTATGGGTACTTGCTTTGGACATTTGAGGCACATTCCGAATTATTTTAAGTTTAATGGACAAATTGTCCATTATATGTTGTTGCGACTTGTCAAAAATGAGTTTAAACAAGTCATATGATCATGTAAGAGTCCACATACATTGGGTGTGGTGATTAGAGATGTATGAGAAAGAGTTGTAGTTATACAATCAACATCCTTAGAACAATATTTGAGAAAATATAAGTATGATGTAACTTGTTATGTGTGGTTATACAATCAATATCTTTAGAACATAAGCATGTGATCACGTATGAGTCTACATAAATTGGGGTGGCAATCAACAATGTGTGGTTAAACAAGTGATATCCTCACAACATACTTATGTTTTTTCAAATATTGTTCTAAGGATGTTGATTGTATAATCACAATTCTTCCTCATACATCTCTAATCACCACACCCAATTTATGTGAACTCTTACATGATTATATGACTTGTTTAAACTCATTTAATTGAATAAATTTCAAAAATATAATTTATTATTGTCTTTTTTAAATTCTACTAGTTTTGGTCTATATATAAGTGTTTGATTCTAGTAGGTGAAGTATCGACAATGCTTTAAAATGGGAGTTAGAGTTGTAGATGCATGGTTATGAGTCTAAGTGGGAGATTGTTAGGATATACTATTAACCATGCGTTTTGATATAGTATTGTTGACACTCAATTTTGAATCTCCGCATATAGATTAATTATCAAGCTTCTTCAATTTCAAACGATTTAAAATAATTAGTTTTAGAAAATTTCAAAAAAAAAAAAAGGTTTGCAAGTTATTTTTAATAGTTTGTCACTTTTTTAATTTTTAAATAATAATATGGCTCTTATATAATTTTGTATATAATTAATATATTTTATGAATATTCAAAAATCGTCTCAAAATTTTTTAGTTTTACTTAAATAGTTGGTTAATTGGTTTAGTTAATTTATACTTATATTTTTGAGTTATTAGTTTATAATTAGATTAATTATTTCATTTCGTTGAAGTTAAGAAGCTCATTAATTAATTTGTATTAATTCATCTTGTTTAAGTTTTAACCAAATTCGTTGATTAAATTCGATTTGGTTACCATTGAATTTATTTGGGGCAATTATTTAACTACTAATTTCGCCAACTCTAATCAATTCATCTTAAACTCATCAAAAGGCCAAATTTTGGGCCTTTTCTCTAACTTTTCCAGCAAACCCAACCCCTAGTCAAACAATTCCAGCCCACTTTTAACAATCAGCCCATCAGCCCAACTCCCTTAATTCCAATTTTTCTCCAATTGCCAGCCCAAATACCCATCAACAGCAATACAACATACAATACAATCAGCAGCAATACAGCTACCCCACCCCTCTACGTTCTTCTTTCACGCAGAAACGCGACCCAACTCGAGACCCAGAATAACGCAGCAAATCCAGACGCGAAACCCAGCCCAGAAAATCATGACCCGAATCGCAAACCAGCAGCCCGCGTCGTCCTCTCCCTCTCTCCTTATCCTCTCCGTACGCAAATTGTACTCAATTCATCCAGATGAAGCAATCTCACAGCTTCTTCGTCCTTCATCTCTAAATCGGACGGCCATAATGCCCATTCCGTTAAAATTTGTGCGATTCGTGGCTGTCCAACCTTATTCTCAAAGAATTTTTGAATTTCGAATTTGAAATCCTTATCCTTTTCTACCCGATTTCCCCCCAAATCTGCCCTAGTCCTTCTCCTATAAATACTCCACCGTCTTCACTGTTCAAAGGGGTTTGTTTTTTGGGAGGCGGCTGATGTTTGAGTGTGAGAACAGAAACCAAAATAAACTCAAATAGCGCGTAAAAACAAGACGAAAGCCAATGTTATCAACGTTTGAGCTAGAGTCGGTATATCTTTTAGTCTAGAGTTTAGTCTCTTTCTCGTTCGCTATTCATTGGAGTCTGCCCGGAGTTTTACTTTTAAGGGAAAATGCACAAGTACATTCCATCTATGTCCGAAATTTCAGATATACGTTTATACTATATTAAAGTTTTATTATTCTTCAAACTTATTTTATAAATAATTTTTTACCTTTTTTTGACCTACGTACTTTATTATCCTTCGAACTTATTTTATAAATAATTTTCTATCTCTTTTCGACCTACGTGACACTATCTTTTGGGCCTAGAGCGTATTGACAATTTTTTCAAGTTAACTGGTTGATAGTGCCACGTATGTCGAAAAGGGTTAGAAAATTATTTCTAAAATAAGTTCGGGGATAATAAGACCTTAGTATAGTATAAATGTGTCTCTGAAATTTTGGGCATAGATTGAAGTTACTTATGCATTTTTCCAACTTTTAATATATACATTGAATTAGGAATTCCGTTAAAAAAAAGAATCTCTCTTCTTTTTTTTTGCATCTCTTTAATTCCATACATTCTACCTATCTTTAGTTTAACATTATAAAATTCAAAAGTTCTCTTACTTTCTTAGATTCCGTGACAAGTAAAAATAAGAGAAATGAAAGTTGAAACGAGAGTAAAATGAAAAACGTGCCAATTAAGAAGACTATTTAACTAATTCATGTCCCAATAAGTCATGGCCAAATAATAGATAGAATATTTTAGTCTATGCTCTTTTTGTCTATATTCACACGTTAGTTGTTACAGGTGGTAAAATAATTCTATAAATCATAGCATCAGATATGCAGTTGTTAGACTTTCAGATTTTTCATTTGATCTTTGTCTGTACTTTGATCAATATTCTGAAGATGAGTGTATCTAAAAAATTCATTCAACAGCTTATTCTGTTTGACATATTCGTCGCGCTGTCAGTTACCTGTGATGTTGTGTTCAGTTCAGGAGTTGGTGATGGGAATATCAAGTGCCTTCAAACGGAATTAGAAGCTCTTCTCAGTTTCAAACGGGAGTTGTTAGATGTCCGTGGACGTCTTTCTTCATGGGGAAATGAAGGATTTAATCAAGATTGTTGCACATGGAGAGGTGTCCAGTGTGACAATCAAACCAGTTATGTCATTAGACTCGATCTTCGTGGTCCTTCTGGTCTCAATGCATCCGTTGCCACTGCGCCATTGATAGGTAAGATAAGTCCTGCCTTACAAGAATTGAAGCAATTAAAGTATTTGGATCTTAGTTACAATCGAATTTCAGGAGGTATACCGGACTTTCTTGGTTCTCTGAGTAAGTTGGAATACCTTAAACTTATCTTGTGTTGGTGATGATTTTACGGCAGTTCCTAAACTTGGCGATCTTTCTAGCTTAAACACCCTTGATTTGAGCTATAATGATTTCCTATCTGTGAATAACCTTGAATGGATTTCGCGTCTTTATCAATTGAGATACCTTGCTCTACGTTATGTTAATAAATCTGAATAGTTGTGTATATACCTGGCTGTTTAAGTTAAGCAATCTGACTCACCTTGATCTCTCTGGTAATACTTTATATGGTCAAATTCCTGATGCTTTTTGGAGTATTAAAAATCCTTAAAACACCTTGATCTGTCTCGGAATGCGCTTGGAGGTGGCTTCCCTAGATGTCTTGGTAACAGTAGTAATTTGAAGTTATTGCTACTGTCTTCCAACAATCTAGACGGGCAGCTTCCTGAGATAATGAATAACTTGTCATGCGTGTCACATTCTCTCGAGTATCTGAACTTAGAAGAGAATCACATTGGTGGTTCACTGACTGATATTGTAGCTAAGTTTGCATCTTTGAGAGAGCTGAGGCTTGGACGTAATAAGTTGAATGAATCCATCCCGGGAGCTGTTGGAAAACTACCAAGTCTTGTTCTTTTGGATTTATCTTGGAACAAAATCACGGGATCAGTGCCTGATCTTTTTCTGTTATCGTCGTTGAGGGAATTATATCTTTCTCATAATCAGTTAACTGGTGTAACGGAGAGTATTGGACGTCTTTCCAAACTTGAGAAGTTGTACCTTGACTTCAATCAGCTTGAAGGCACAATAGCTGAAGCTCATTTGTCCAAGCTCTTGAAATTACGTGAGCTGGACCTCTCTTATAACACTCAACTACATATTCGAGTCAGTTCAGATTGGATCCCGCCTTTTCAGCTGGATCTCATTCGTTTTACCCACTGCAAATTGGGTCCTCAATTCCCAAACTGGCTGCGGAATCAGAACAACATTTCCGAGCTTGAATTTTCAGCCTCTGGAATTTCAGGTAACGTTCCTAGTTGGTTCTGGGAACAGTTACCTGGATTGACCTTCTTAAACCTTTCTTACAATGATATAGGAGGAAATGTACCAGATCTCTCAAAGAAGATGACTGATCTTCTTTGCATAGATTTGGCTACAAACAAATTCACCGGTCCAGTACCACGTTTTCCTACCAGTGTTATAACAGTTGATCTCTCCAACAACATGTTTTCCGGTACCATCTCCTTCATTTGTGACAATTTTGATTACTTGGGATATCTTGACCTCTCAGACAACAGATTGTCTGGAGAGCTTCCTCACTGCTGGACGCTTAGAAGTATCGTGCATCTTAACTTAGGGACTAATAACTTCTTCGGGGAGATACCTGATTCGATAGGCTCATTGCAGACGATGGGAATGCTGCATCTTCAAAACAATCATTTGACAGGAGAACTACCTCAGTCCCTGGCAAATTGCAAGAAGTTAAGGGTTATAAACGTTCAGTCTAATAACTTGTCTGGTGAAATTCCAGAATGGATTGGGAGTAACATATCTGATATCATTATTGTTATCTTAAAATCCAACAGGTTTAGTGGAAGCATACCTTCAACCATATGCCAGCTAAAAGAACTTCAAATCTTGGACTTATCTGAAAATAAGATATCCGGGATCATACCAAAATGTATCAACAACCTCACTGCAATGACGGAAGAAGAGAGCACAATGCACCAAATAAAGAGTTGGTATTTTCAGGTCGATGATCAAGGTGAAGTCAAAGTAAATGCCTCATACGATGAGACTGCAGTTTTGATGTGGAAGGGACGACAATTTGAATACAGCAGCATACTTGGTATGGTGAAGAGCATCGATCTTTCAAGCAACAACATGGTGGGAGAAATCCCGGTTGTAATTACATCTCTTGTAGGTTTGCACGGTTTGAACCTGTCGAGCAACAACTTAACCGGCAGCATCCCTCTGAGGATTGGTGAAATGAGGGCACTAAATTTCCTTGACTTAAGCATAAATGATCTTACAGGGGAAATTCCAGCTAGCCTTTCACAGTTAAGTCACCTGGGAGTCTTGAACTTGTCATACAACAACTTGTCTGGTCGAATACCTCTAGGCGAACACTCACTGACTTTCAACAACAGATCCTACATTGGAAATCATGGACTTTGCGGCTATCCACTAACAGACACTTGCTCTCTGGAGGAACTGCCTCGAGATTCAACGTTGAGTGATGAGGATGAGTTTATAACTCCAGAATTTTATGTTAGTATGGGAATCAGCTTTATTTCTGCATTTTTGGGAGTTTCAGCTCTGATCTTAAATAGAAGGTGGACTTATGGTCCACTCAGGTACTAGGAAATCAATAATGTAACATCACACAGTTAAATGCAGCTTTACTTACATACCAATTTGTTAAGGGCACATACAACAACCTTTTTTATTGCAGATTTAAGTATAATAATGAGCTCATCTTCAATCCCCTTCAATTTGTTAAGGTGGCGTTGTAAAAAGAACTCAAAGACCTTCGATTTGATATCTTATGGGCCACCTAACTCATTTTGTGCTGAAAGTTATGGTCATTTGAAGTTGACCCAAAACTTAAAAGAAGGAGCTATGTAATCTCGAGTTCTGAAACTTTGCACTTGCCTGAATTTTTATTCCTTGTGCATTGTACACCACACGAATCAGCTAATCCTCGAATATTTATACTGTACAAGTTGTTTTATCTAACCTTTATAGACTGTCATTATATAAATCGTTTAATATAACAGATGACTGTCGTTTTCTCTAGCAAAACCATTCATTTTAAGGAACACCATAGATCATCTGAATGCAAGCAAGAGCAAACCTCATCCTCTGACTCCCTTTGTTAATTGGGGTATACATGGGATGTAGGATTTGATATAGTTACTTAGCTAGGGTTTGGACATAAATTTTGGGAGTAGTTTTTTAAAATTTATCTTCAAATATCTGTTTGACAATGAAACCTTTCTCAGACCAGTTTTTGAGACTTTTGTTGAAGTAGAATTTATTGTTGAATAAGATTATATATTTACGTTTTTCTTTTCTTTTAAATTATATTTATTATGTTGAAATTTGACATAAGAGTATCATGTTAAAATTTTTATTTTGAATTTAAAACTTTTGTTATATTTTCAATTTCATTTGTTTTAGTAGTATTGACTTGATATTTCACATTGCGAGTGAGTTATTTTTTTTACTTAGACTTAATAGATTGTCTTTTTGTCAAATATTTTCATAATTTATGATATTATATTTATAATATTAATCTTTTGGTCAGACATGTATTTTATGATGCTTATAGAAATCTTGTACTTTTAATTTAATTAAATATACTAATTTAAAAAATATAATTTTTTTATAATATTAATTAAGAACATATGTTTGTTGATTAAGATATTTTCAAAAGATAATATATATATCTTAATTATTCAATTTAATATCATTTATAAAATCTTTTATTTAATAATATAATCTTATAATTATAATTGTGCAACTAAACAATCTCTCTATATATATAAAGGAGGAAATGAAAAATCTGATGTGGCATAGTTCTTTGATCAGTATTTCTAATTATCTTTTTTCTCAGATTTTTTAGAATTTTCTCTTGATTTTAAAATTTAAAATATTATATTGAATTAATGTTGATCTATTTATATTTTTCTTTATTATTACTATTGATATAAATGTAGCAATCAATGTAATAATTATTGAAAATTAGTTTGTTTCTTCTTCATTGAAATATAAGCGTTATTTTCTTTCTTTAATTAGACCTAATTATGTGATCATTTAATTAATTATTAATCAGTTTTATTCTTTACCATACTAATCAGTATAGACAAAGCATACATACCCATAGATAGGATATTCTTTACCATACTAATTAGCTCTTCTCTTAAAATTATTTTGTTTTCCTTGTATTGTGTATGTTTCTATAAGGAAATGTAGAAATTAATGTAGTAATTAAGAAATTTAAAAGGTAAGTTTCATTGCAAATTAATAAATGCAAAAATGTGAAAAGTCATTACATTTAATGGCATACAAATTATTATGCTTTGCAGTTACATCTTGTTTGCACATATAAATATAAATATAAGAAACATTGCAAATGATAGAGTAGCTCAATTAAGGTTGGGTGATGGTTATATTTGAGTGACTATTTTTGAAGGTGAGATTATCTATTTTATTTTATATGAATTGATGGTAAGTGTATCAATTGTCTTTTATTTATGCATTTTTTAAGGGAATTTATTAAAATATATGAGTGTTTATAAAAATGTGAATTATGAAATATGATTTTATATTTTGCAGGAGCAAGTGTTACTTGGAGTCTCAATTCTATTTTCTTTTATATGAATATTTTTAAAGGTGAGATTATCATTTTCTTTTATATGAATTGATGCTACGAATATCTATCTTCTTTTATTTATGCATTTTTCACAAGGAATTTATTAAAAGATACGAGTGTTTATGAAATGTGAATCCTAAATTATGATTTTATATTTTGTCGGAGAAAGTGTTACTTGGAGACTCAACTAAAAAGATTGCTACAAAATTCACACATACAAAAGAAGTTAGAATATCTATTTTCTTTTCTATATACATTTTTCAGAAGTAGCATACTAAAAGACACGAATATTTATAAAATGTGAACTATAAACTATAATTTAAATTTTGCAGGAGGAAGTGTTATTTGGAATCTAAACCTAATAGACACATTTTGAAAGTCAATAACAAAAAAAGGTTGCTAAAAAATTACACATACCAAAAGAAAGTGAGAATATCTATTTTCTTTTTTATATACAATTTTCATAAATAACATATTAAAAGATATGAGTATCTATAAAATATGAATTGTTAACTATAATTTTATATTTTTTAGGAATAGATGTAAATTCAAGTTCGAAGGAAACGTATTAGAAGCCCATAAACAAGAAAATGTTGCTCAAAAGTTCACACAACAAAAGATGTTACTCGTTAATTATGAAGTGTTATTCTTTTAATTGTGTATTTATCTTTTATCCTTTATAATTGCCCAAGGAAAAGGAAGTCATATTTGGGGGCAAGACAATGTGAAGAAAGAACAAGACACCAAAGAGTTTGCTTCAATATTTTTTTATTATTATATAATTTCATAAGGCACAATGATATGATCATAATGAGAAAACTTAGTAGGCATTAAGCCACTTTCATTGTACAATTTTTTTAAAAAACAATTGTTATTTTCAAAATGTAAATAATTTATGAAAATTGGAGTTTTGTAATGCAAGTTCTAATTATTTTTTACATTTTGTCAACAATTTGAAGTGAAAATACATTTTGAGTTGAATTTTAAAACTCCGTAGTCAATATCTTTTTCGAAGTTGAAATTCAAAAATAAAATAAAAAAATTAATGATCAAATGCCTCCTTTAATAACTAATGATTGGATAGGCATGAGAGAGATATTAATTTGCAAAGAAAATGGAAAAATATTGATAGTTTAATTTTTTAAATTATTTCCTACCGTATGATATACATTAATTATTTTTCTAACAAAAATTTAGTTTCTTATTGTTTGTAGTTTTTCTGTTTCTTTTTTAAATTTAGTCATGAAAACTTAAAATAATAGAATGGTCTAATGATAAATTGACAATTCAATGATATTTGATGAAATCATAAAAATATATATGATATTTTTTAACTTGAGGCACATAAAACAAAGAAAATGTGTCTTAAAATAATTATTAGCCACCATGTATTCTAAGTACAACTTTAATTTTCAATATTATTTATTTCTTATGTTTCTTTTATTTTATTTTTGTTTTTCAAGTTTAAATAGCTAATTTAAATAGATTGTTTTGCCTTTATATTGAAATGTTTTTTACCAATACTTCAAGATAGTTTTTTGTATAGAATGTTAAAAGAATTATAAAAAGATGATAGAATCATAAATGATATTTCTTACGTAGTATTTTTTATAGTGACTCTAGAACTAATTATTTATATACATTATGGTTTAGCTAAAATTACCACTTTGTTTAGACGAGCAAAAGAAATTATTTTATAAAATTTTAAAATAAATGAAAGGAAAAATTATGTATAGATAAAAGATTAGACTAGCAAAACTAAAAAAAAAAAATTTCGTTACAAAAATAAGGAGCATAAATTTTAGTGATATAAAAAATATTTTCAGAAGATAAAAGACTCTTAAGCGATTTAAAATTATAAAAGATATAAAACTTAAATACTAATTATAAACTTAATTAAAACTTGAAATTTGAAATATTTAGTCATTAGGATGACACTACAAATATATAGAATATTTTAAATAGTTAATTATTCTAAAAAGTTATTTAGTGAATTTAACGAGCTATTATAACCGCGCGAAGCGCGAATAAGTTCATACATTTATAATTACACCGTAGTTACTATTCCCTAGTAATTCCAATTACTAGATAGTTTTCAAATATACCCACACATGCGACAATTTTCAGTTTCACCTCGACCCAAACGTGGCACATCGATAAAAATAGGACAACTGTATAGTAATTTCATTTTACACTTATTTAATATCATCAAATGTACATAATTTTAGATATTATCAGCTCATTGAAAAAATATTTATATTTATATTAAAGTTTTTTTGCACTGTTTAGAGTATTTATGTTAGTATTACCTATTTATAAGTGAACAACACATGATACGAATTACGACCACAACATCTTCTAATTGTACATTAAATTGTAAGAGGGATATTATGCATTAGAAATCAACTAGCTTGGATTCATTGGTTGAGATTCTCATATTAAATTTCTTGGTTTTAATTCTATCGAGTTGATTCCATTTGAATATTTATAGGATGTGTCATTTTGAGAGGCTAAAATAAATATAATTGTGAAGTTAATGCAAATTGGTGCTAAGTAAAGCTAACCTAGAATAATTTATACTCATAAAATATCAACATTCTTATTATTAATATACAAAACTAATGCATATATTATTTTTAGTAATACATTTTATCAAGACCGTACATTACACGAGTACATATACTAGTATTTTTAAAATAATACGTAACATCTAGTCCTTGCTTGAATTAATATCCCACTATAATAATGGATGGAATAACAAAGGACAAATACAGAATAGTGTGTTAGCCTAGTGTCATGATCCGCCATTAAAATAAGACATGACTATAAAGGGGGAAGAAACTAGAGTTGCATGTGTAGAGATTTGTGGAAGACTCTAGAACTCCCTAGATATTTCCTTGGAAGACTTACATTGGAAGAAGAATAGCCCTTAGTGGAATACACTAGAGAAGTATGGAGATCACGCAAGAAAGGTTATACAATCACATGGAAAGTCCTTGAAATGTTCTAGAGAATTTTAGAATATGAACTAAATTGTAAATATGTAGAGATTTGTAAGTAAATATTATTTACATGTAGGCCCCTAGTAAGTAGTATAAATAGTGAGTCTCTCATTTGCAAAGGCATCCAACAAGTTGTAAGCATTCTCCAAGCAATATACAAAGTCTTCTTAAAAGGTCTCTTGTCTTTCTTTCATTTTCTTAGCGGTCTAAAGTTTCAAAGAGCTTACTTGAGCTTACAAGATCGTGAAAAATTTGTAAGTAAGTTATCAAATGCCGCATTGAGCTTTAGTGAAACTCTAAGTCCGTGAAACTAAGCTCACCTTGTTTGAGTGGCTCATTTACAAGTTCTGGCATCTAATTTAATTAAATGTAAATTAATTGTTTGTCAATTCTTAATAATTTTCCTCTTGGTTAGATGTATCACCTTTTTCATAGCTCATTTCTTCTTAATTGAATGTTGTTGATGGAGGAGTTGTCTCAAGATGGACCAATAATTCAACAACGACTAACACAAAAAATCAGCCCTAAACATCTAGTCAAGTTTCAGGACTATCATTTTTGTCCTGAGTGTTGCTACACGGATAACGAAGAAAACTTCGTTCAATGGGTATGTTTGTTAAATTACATTTTGAAGTTGTCGATAAAAATTTTGTTTTAACATATATTCTCTTTGTTTCAGGTTTTCCGTCTCAAAAATTTAATTGTGAAAGTCGCATGAAATGGAGGACTTGTTATGAGCATCTGGAGAATAGCTCTATTGGACTGAGTTTCCCTTCTGTTGGCCGTCAATCCATTGAAATTATAAAGGATTTATCAAGGTCATGCATAAGCCGCGTTTCTGGGAATTATATGGCAACTTATTAGAACCATATATTAGTTAATTTTAGAATGTATGTCAAATCTTATCATTTAGAAATATTAATAGATAACTGTCAAAAACCTTGTCTGGTCTCTTCTATTAGACCACGAATATTGTTTTATTTTCACAAAGGCCTTTAAAGCCCTGTTGAGTGTTTACAGACCTTATATTCCAATGAGTGAATTGTTCATTGAGAAGTAGCTAATCTTGTCATTTGATTCCACTTTTTTCTCTAGTGGATTTTGCATATCTGTTTTTTTTTCAATCTTGTTGTTGTGTACCTCTGTTTTATTATACAACTCTTCCTCATGTAAGTTTGTACTTTTATTGTGTTCATCATTATCATCCTTAATGTCTATATGTTCATCTTTTATTGTTGTTGATTCTGATTCAACTCATTTTTTAACAGTCTGCTCATTGTTTGTATTTATATTAAATTGTGTATAGACTTCTGTATTCCACTTTCTTCAGTCTGATTCTGTGATATTTTCATGTTCTCGTGTTCTTATTGTTTATCCATTACTAATTTGTTATCAGTTGTCTCCTCTATCTATCCAGGATCATCGGGTTGTTTATCCTTTAGTGACTTATCATCATGTGACCTATCATCATGTGACAATTTGATCTATATTCTTTTCCTTCTTCTATACAAAGTCCCCATTATACTTTTTATTTCTTGATTTGCATCAACACTCTGCTATTTGTTTCTTTTCTTTTTGTTCCCAACTAGTTTGCCCTTATTCTTGTTGGTTGTTTAGTCAGTAACTCTTGGCTTTGTTCCATTCTCTGTCTTGTTCTTTACCAAGTGATGTTTCAACCTATTATTTTGTTGTTTTAATATTCTTTCTACTTTGTTCTTGTTCCTTTTGGTTGTTGTTATGCCTTTCAGATAACTCATCTTCTTTCCCGTGTCAAACGTGTTCTTGTTTTCTACCTTTTCTTCTTTTCTAAAGAAGATGATTGATAGGAAGAGAAGAGATCAGTAGAGTAGTCTTATTCAACCTGATTTACAATAGGTAAGGTATAAAGTATTTATAGGAGGAAAATTAGTATATATAACTAACCTTTATAACTAACTTAACTACTTCAATGTTAAGAGTAACAATATACTTAACTGTTTTAGTAACTAATAATACTTCTAACTCTATCTATTTGTTATCCTCAACACTTCTCCTCAAACTTGGTGTTATGAAGATGTTGAAGACACCAAGTTTGGAAATGAGATACTCATGTTGCACTCTGTTTAGACTCTTGGTTAGTGCATTTGCTGGTTGTTCATAAGTTGGAATGTACATAGTCTTCATTAGGCCTTGTTGGATTTTTTCCCATACAAAATGACAATCTATCTCGATGTGTTTTTTACGTTCACGATATACAAGATTGACAACTATTGTAAAGCCGTTTTGCTATCACTTTATATATTGACAGGTAGATAAAGTTGTATAGCAGGATCCTTGATCAATCCAATAAACTATGTAAGCTCTGCAACTATATATGCTAAGCTCTTGTATTCAACTTTTGTTGAGTTCCTGGAGACTATGGATTGTTTCTTTGACTTCCATGATATCAAAGACTCTCTTAATTTTATCATGAAGCCCTTGACTGGCTTTCTTGATACACAACATGATGCCTAGTTTGCATCACAATATGTTGCAAGTGTATCCACATTGTTGCTGGATAACAATAATCCTTGTCTAGGATTATTTTTGATATACCTGATGATTCTTAAGACAACATTCATATGAGACCTTTTTGGGTTTTGCATGAATTGACTTAAGGTCTGTATATTGTAGGGTATGTCAGGTCTAGTTGTTGTAAGATACAATAATTTTCCTATAATCCTCTTATATGCACCTTGATCAGTCAATACATCATCATTATCATTTGTCCATTTTTTAGTGTGCTGATCATACTCTCTGGTTGTTACTCGGTGGGTGTATCCATAGGACTATATGATGGTTTGGCTGCACTTAGGCCAGTTTCAGATACTAGTTCAAGTGCATATTTCTTTTGATGCATAACAATGCCTTATTTTGATCTGGCAAACTTAATTCCTAGAAAGTACTTGAGCTCACCTAGATCCTTCATCTTAAATGCCTTGTGTAGGTTAGTCTTGGTTTCTATGATTTGATGTAGACTATCACCTGTAATAAGAATATCATCTACATACACCAATACTATTATCATACCAGTTTTTGTTTTTCGTGTGAACAAAGAGTGATCATACTGACTTTGTTGAAACTGACAGGTAATCAGAGTCGCAGACAATTTAGCATTTCATTGTCTTGGTGCTTCTTTGAGTCCATATAAAGATTTAGAGAGTCTGCATACGTGTTTACACTCCCCTTGGCTCTTGATTCCTTGTGGAAGATCCATGTAGGTCTCCTGGTAAGAATGCATTATATACATCCATTTGATGGATGTGCCACTGTTTGGCTGCTGTTATTTCAAGAACTCTTCTAAGTGTCACCATCTTCACTACTGGGCTAAATGTTTCTTGGTAATCAATACATTTTGTCTGACTATACCCTTTGGCAACTAGTCTTGCCTTGAATCTCTCTATGTCTCCTCTAGCTTTGTATTTGATTTTGAAAATCCATTTGCAACCTATAGGTTTCTTCCCTTCCGGCAGTGGTGCAATTGTCCATGCGTGATTGTTTTTCAATGCTTGTATCTCAGCTTGCATGGCTTCAACCCACCTTGGATCCTTTACTGCTTCTGTATAGGTTGTAGGCTCTACGACATTAGAAAATGTAGATAGATAAGCTTGATACTTAGATTTAAGTATTAAATAACTAAATATTAGTTAATCTTAACTTTAAGGGAAAAAGGGTCTGAAAAATACTCCAACTTTGACCGAGATTGTTGTTACAATATCAAACTTTATGGAGGACCTTTTACCCCTGCACTATTTAATAGTGTATTTTAAAGGTATATATGTGCCCACGTGACACGTTACGATTTATAATTATGCAATATTTATGATGTCCACGTGGGCACATATATACCTTTAAAATACACTATTAAATAGTGCAGGGGGTAAAAGGTCTTTTCCAAAGTTTGGTATCGTTACAACAATTTCGGTCAAAGTTGTTTATTTAATTTTTGTCAAGGTGGAATATTTTGTCCGTGGAGTGTGTTGTGACCATTTTTTAAAATAAAAGAGAGAGTGTATTACACACACTATGATGAGAGTGTAATAAAAGAGAGATATATGTTCTCAAACTATGAAAGTTTAGGTAGGAAACTCACACTCTCAATAATTTAAGTACGAAACTAAAAAAAGAATAATTTAGGTGTATTTTTTTTACCGTTTATCTCATTAAACTATCATCATTTTGTAAATTTAATACCAAAAATGTCTCTAACTAAAATTTGGTCTTTATAGTTTATACTAGTTTCTAGGTACGCGCATCGCGCGTGTAGTCAAGTGTACCCATTACTATAAACTTATAGTAAATGGCAATCGTGCTCCACATAAGTCCTTAGACATCTTATTATAATGTTTGACTTGTAAATGTTAAGTATTTATAGGATTTATGTTGCACTAAAAAGTATAAATGATGGTGGATATAGGAAGAGTTTTTATCAATTAGTGTTACACATATAATTGTTAGAATAGGAGTGTTTGTTTGAAAATTAAAATAGTTATCTAATTTTATATGGATCGTTGATAATGAACTTTATACTTTTAGATCTCTTTATTATTAATTAAAGAGGCAATATACTAATTCATGAGATAATGAACTAATTATAAATGCATGTATAGTCATTCAACATATCTGCCAAATATTTCATATTATCCATGTAAAACACAAATGATATGGCATATAATAAAATATCTAATATTTTATTGAGATAATTTTTTAATTTCATTTGGAAATAAGAAATATAATATTTTACATGTTCCACGCCAATAATTATATAAAGTCTAAATAAGTAATATCTATTTGGTTGTAATCTAGACACAAATTTCTTTATATAAGAAGAGAACATATTTAACTAAAAAGGAATAAGAAAATAATATTTAAAACTAATACAAAAATCACTTACAAATGGTCATCACTATGAGCGCTTTACATAACATAGTACAAATAATTCATTATTTTGTTGTAATTCATACAACATAATAAAACAAAAGTATTATTTCCTTCTAAACATTCTTTACAATTGATGCCAACTTTTCTTCCGCGGTCTATGCCTATGACCAGAAAGGAAATCAAAAAAGAAGAAAGAAATGATATTTCAAAGATGAGAAAATGGATCTTAATTTATAAGAGAGAATTGACATTAACATACTTTAGTAAGAAGGTCAGATATGAGATTTGTAAATTCATTTTCCTTTCTAGGTGACTTTAAATAGGAAAAACTTAGGTGAAGGGAGATGAAATGAAAAAAATAAAAGAGGCCTATCAGTGTCCTACTTAATTATGTAACCTTTGGTCTTCACCTATAATTCATTGAACAAGTTAATTAGGAGTCTGTTTGTCTTCTTGATAATAATTACTTATAACAATTTTAATATTAATTCACCATACAACATGAATAAATTGTAACCGAAAGAATTTGATAAATTTGATATTGGCTTAATGTGTAACTCGTAGTAATTAAAATTTACTATTTAATAATTATTTAACAATTTATTAGTTGATTAATAGTATTTGTATTTGATATAGGTACAAAATGGTAATCTAACTTTTGCCTAAAATTCTTTCCACTTTTAGGGCCCGTTTGGCCATGCGATATGGTATCATGATATGGAATCATGATATGGTATCATAATATGGAATCATGATATGAAATTGAAGGTTTGTTTGGACATGCGATATGGAATTTTTGTGTTGTATATTTTTTCATAAACATAAAAATTCCATAAGTTGTAAAACTATTAAAATAGCCTCAATTGTTTATTCAATCTTATCAAATAAACAAAAATTATAAAATCGCATAATAAATTATTACAAAGTTATTTGTTCTTCACTTAAGTAATTGTTTCATCTAACTTTAATTTAATTAAAAAATTGAACATAAATTGTACTTGATATGCTCATATCTCTCAACTACTCTTACAAATAACCTATAAAGTAGAAAAAAAACATACATTAGTGAGTAAATATTAACTTAGAAGTTAAATACACTAACTTGACTAAATATTAATAACTAATTGATCAAATTTTCCCAAGTCCTCAATCAATTGGACTTGATATTCTTCAGTCATGTGAACGAACATTTTGCGAATACTAAGATTAAGAAAGTGCGGCACCGCCAATGAAAATTGTCTTTTATCAATATTATGCTTAGTCATAAGATTAAGACGTTTTTTTTTATTATGAAAAATCGAAAAAGTATTACTCCCTTCGTTCTTATTTATATTCACCAAATGAATTTCTACTTTATCATTTATATTCACCAAATTTAAAGTAATAATAAATTTTAAAAAGTAATGATGTGATTATAAATTTTATTTACATATGAAACAAATGGTTAGTAGATATAAATGTGGGGTTGTTTTTAACAAAATATAAACTCATGGATTAATTATTATATTAAAATATCTCAAACCATGATATGAAATCACATGGTGATTCCATATCATGGTTTTTGGAGAATATGGTATCACCTCTCATGATATGGAATCATGAGATGGAATCAGCGTAAAATCGCATGTCCAAACGCTGATTTCATCTCACGACACCATATCGTGATATGGTATCGCATGGCCAAACACCTACTTAGTATAATATATATATATATATGAAATGTGATAATATAATAATAATATCTAATATGATATATGATATGATGATGATATGATTACTAAATTTTAATATACATATAGATTATAGATGATAAATATTATTAAATTAGATATTTTAATTAGGAATTAATCTAAGGAAGTGCAAAAATCGTTAACATTTTTATTAAAATGATACAATTTAATATTTAAATTAAATAGTTAAATGTTTTTATTACATTTTAATTTATAATAGGGGTAAAATCATAATTCAACTTTTAACTTTTTTTGTTCGCACTTATAATAATACTAGTAAAGAAAGCCCGGGCGCTGGCCGGGCCCAACATTAATAAAGTTATATTGTTACTCTCTCCGTCCCATATTAGATGAGAATCTTACTAAAAATATTTTTTTCATATTATTTGAGAACTTATTAAATTAGGATAGAATTAATTAATTCTTTTCCATTTTACCCCTACAATTAATATGACCATTCCTATATTGTATGTGTATTTTTTGTAACTCATTTCAATGTGCATTGATATAAACAAAGGGCAAAATGGTGAAGTCTTCCAATGTATTAATGATTTCTTAATCACCGTGTAAAGTTGGAAGTGCCCATCTAATATGGGACGGAGGGAGTATAGTTTATGTATTGTTATAAAAATAGTAAAGATTGTTATAATATATTTTGCTCATAAGTGAGCTAATATAGAAACTTATTTGTCATTTGTCTTTTTAATTTCAATTTTAAATAGCAAATAAATGTAGCAATAAGATTGAGGGTAGAAATGAAGCATATCTTTCTAAATTTAAGTAAAAATAAACAGAGTAGAAGTAACATTAGGGTTATCGATAGGACGATTCATTCGGTTACTTTAAAAAAAATTATATCATTCAATTTTTCAGCTATTTTATAATGTATAACCAAAATTAAAATTTTAAAATCATCCCAATCCTAATTTATGTGACACAAGCAGTACAAAAATTAGTCTTTTTTTTGTTGTCTTGTAGATATTTTAAGTTATTATTTATTGTAAATTATAGTACTTTTTATTAAAGTTTTTAATAACATATGTTACTTTTTATGTTTGAGAGTTAAACCAACTTTTTTTTTATATGTGTTTTGTCCTTTTCCATTTTCAAAAACTAATACTCTCTCCGTCCTAATTTTATACTCCCTCCGTCCCTATTTACTTGTCCATATTTCCTTTTTTAGTTGTCCCTATTTAGTTGTCCATTTTGACAAATCAAGAAAGGACAACAAATTTTTTCCTATTATACCCTTATTTACACTTCTTGAAAATTGTAAAAGTGTATGTTGTTTCCCTCCAATTTATTTCACTTGAATTCAAATAAGTGGTTTTAATTTTGAAGTGAAAAGTTGTCATAAGGATAAAATTGTAACTTCACTGTGTTAATCATTGTTGCCTTAATCTGTGTGTCATTTCTAAAGTGGACAACTAAAAAGGGACGGAGGGAGTATGTGTTTTGTCCTTTTCCATTTTCAAAAACTAATACTCTCTCCATTTCATTTTATATGTCATTTCTTTTTATAAATATATTGGTTATTCCCTCTTCTTATTGGAACACATGTTGACTTGTGGTGGTTGGTTATTCCCTCTTCTTATATAGTAATATATGATATGATATATGATATATGATATATGAAAATACAAGTAATTTTAATAAGTCACCCTTGTTTCTAGCCCCCAAAACATAAGGGAACTATAACTAGATGCAGAAGACTAAGCACAGACAGAAAGTTAAAAAGAATAGCCCACAACAAATCTTACAAAAAAAAATTCCCCATTTGCAATTAGATAGCGCAATGGCGTCTTCTGGAGCTTGGACTTATCGAGATCGAACTTCCGAGTTCACGTCTTTGTCCAAAACATTGAAGAAGATCGCAGGAAGTACCGGATCAGATCATGAATCACAACAGAATTTTGCTTCTTCTACCACAAAATTACTACCAATTCCAGATCGATCTGAATTCAACAAGAAGGCATCGAGAATTGGGTTGACGATCCATCAAACCTTTCAGAAAATCGATAGGCTTGCTAAATTGGCAAAACGATCATCGATTTTTGACGATCCAAGCAAGGAAATTCAGGAATTGACAACTTTCATAAAGAATGATATCACATCACTCAATGTCGGTGTTTCTGATTTACAAGCCCTTCAAGACATGGATGTAGCTGATGGAACTCATTCAAAAGATACAATTGTTCATTGTACTGCGATTTGTGATGATCTGAAGACGAGACTTATGGCAGCTACAAAATCATTCCAGGAGGCACTTACTATAAGGACAAAGAACATGAAAGCTCACGAAGATCGAAAACAAATATTTTCTACAAATCTCTCTAGAGAAAATCCTTTGAAACAACCTCCAAAGACCTTAGCAGAGCCACCTCCATGGTCAATTCCTACATCAGGAAGTGGTGGAAATGATGTTCAGGGCAGCAATCAATTAAGACGGAGATTGGCTTCAGACAATCCTCCATCTAACGAAATGGAAATGTCCATGTTACAAGATCAGGTTCCGAGACAAGAAAGTTACTCTCAGAGTAGGGCAACTGCTCTTCAAAATGTTGAATCAACTATTTCAGAATTGGGCGGAATATTCACACATCTAGCTACGATGGTTGCACAACAAGGTGAGCTTGCTATAAGAATTGACGATAACATAGATGAGTCATTAACAAATGTTGAAGGTGCACAAGGTGCTTTGTTAAAGTACTTAAATCGAATATCATCAAACAGGTCTCTCATGATCAAAATTTTTCTTGTTGTTATACTTTTTCTCTGTGTATTTATATTTTTTCTTGCGTGATGTCGGTTAGGAGAGGTGGATATTCACTGTCATTGTTACATGTTGTGGGCTTATTAGTAATCAAAAGGCCGATTTCGTTCAATAGCTTGCTCTGAGATGTGTAATACTTATCTGTACTTTGTAACATAGATGCTGCAGTCACAAATTTCTTCAGCCAAATTATGAAGATGTGAAAAAAAATTTAGAAACGATTGGGTAGAGTGAACAACTCTACTAAAGCTGACATTCTTAAGAGTCGAGTTTACTTTGGTGGAGTGAACAACTCTACTCAAGAATCAATCATATCACTATACTCGACTATGATGTGGGTGAAGTATCTTTAAAAGTATACTATAGATGTGTCATTTTCCACTAAAAGACTCACTATTGATTGGTGTCAATCTTTGGCGGACAAAATTAGTGCCAGAATCATATGCTGGATGGCTAGACAGAATAGAGTTGATTAGATCAGTGTTGTTTGGCATCCAGGCTTATTGATCACAATGCAGCCTGTTTCAAGTATGTTGTCATACAAGAATGGCATTGAGTTCAACAATGTACATAGTAAGTCCAAGACATCCACAAGCCTTCTTTTGAAGGCTTGCTTTGCAGGAGTGGTCTATGAGCATGTTGAAATGGTTCACTACATTCTTGGATCACAAAATTAGTGCCAGAATAACACTAACCAATGGTGAGTCTTATTGATCACAGTTGTTTTTCCTCTCACAGAAAGTGATCAAATTAATAGAAGCAACATCTACAAGTCATAATTGTTCCATGGAGAGGACTTGTGTGCCACAATGTAGCATGTGTCATGTTACTATTCGGTATATAAAGTCCTTAAATTGTGATTTAGTTTCATATTCTTATTTTTGACATACTCAAATTTTTTATTATTCTACAAGATATCAATGTTTGCTTTTGAGCAAGATATAATTTGTCACTCATCTTTTCAAACTTGAATTTTTGAAATTATTTACCCTTTAAGTCTGGTCAAGTGCATATTTTCTTTATTTCGTCTTATTAGTATTCCCACTATTCCATATTAACTGGATTTTTGGAGTTTTTCATTGTTCAAAGTTCAACATGAAAGTTTTGAATTTTTTTTTTATATTTGCGCTTTTCTTTAATGAAGTTTGATATTTTCTAGGAGATAAATTGCACTAATTGCAAAGTTATATGATGATATCATAAACGACAATAATGGAAATACTCCATCTGTCTGTAATTAGTTGTCCAATTTTCCTTTTTACTTGTCCTTTTTGACAAATCAAGAAAGAATTTTTTTTTTATATTTGCGCTTTTCTTTAATGAAGTTTGATATTTTCTAGGAGATAAATTGCACTAATTGCAAAGTTATATGATGATATCATAAACGACAATAATGGAAATACTCCATCTGTCTGTAATTAGTTGTCCAATTTTCCTTTTTTACTTGTCCTTTTTGACAAATCAAGAAAGAATTTTTTTTTTATCAATTATACCCTCAATTAATTAATTTTGAAAATGGTTGAACTTCTTGAAAATCTTAAATTTTTAATTCATTCACTTCATAATTAATAGGGGTAAAATGATAAATTCACTATGTTGATCATTATTTTCTTATACGTCAATCCAAAGGTGGACAAGCAATTAGGAACAATATGATTTAAATTGTGTTGTTTAAGATTTTTTTGGGAAAGTGTGCATTGCTCAAAGGAGGACATATTTATTCATTATATTTACCCTAACATAATGCATAGTCATTCATTGTTTTTAATTTAAAACGTTGAATGAGCTAATTGTGTTAATTCTTTGATCCAACCTAAGCATAAAATTAAAATCTCCTTCCTCATTGACAAGTTCTCACATTTAGACCCTTAGGACTAGGAATAGATAAATTAATAATAAGGTAGTACTTTCAATAGCACACTACTATAAACCCCCCCTATGCATCCTCTACCATGTGAATAACATTAAATATTGGACGAAAGAGTGTTGAACAAAAATATAATCAATTTCTCAATAATTTTTGTTTGATACATTTTTACAACTTTCTTTCAAATCTCTGCATTTTAATGAATATTTTGTGTTTTTTTAACTCTTTCTTATTGGAATCACATATGGTTAGGGATGGCAATGAGGGCTGGGCGGGGTGGGGCGGGGCAGGGCAAAACAGAAACTGGGCGGGG
>NW_006239170.1:261633-285498 GCF_000226075.1 Solanum tuberosum
CACATTAAATATTGGACGAAAGAGTGTTGAACAAAAATATAATCAATTTCTCAATAATTTTTGTTTGATACATTTTTACAACTTTCTTTCAAATCTCTGCATTTTAATGAATATTTTGTGTTTTTTTAACTCTTTCTTATTGGAATCACATATGGTTAGGGATGGCAATGAGGGCTGGGCGGGGTGGGGCGGGGCAGGGCAAAACAGAAACTGGGCGGGGTAGGGTAGGGCGGGGCAAAATATTTTTTCATTAAATCTAGACGGGGCAGGGCAGGTTGTGGGTTTTTGTTTTCTTTTAAACAAAAAACAATAGGCTAATCACACAAGCGCACAAATCTTTTTTACATTCTAATTGATTCTGGTGGATCTGTTTAACTGATTTATTTGGCTTTTTATCTTTCTAAATCTGGGTAAATTTTGATTTTAACTCTTAATTTTTTTTGATAAACTTGTTGAGCAATGAGCTTGGATACATCTGGTTATTAATTTTCAGTTCTAACTTTTGAGTTGCATTCTTCTTCCACGTAATTATTCTAGTTATTTTTCCAAATTTTGTTTCAGTTCTTTAAGGCATTGATGCAGTGATAATGATGACATTGACATGTTTCATTTAATTTAAATTAGTAAATATTATATTTCACTTAAGTAATGTGAGGTAAAATAGGGTAGCGCCGGCTAAATGGGAGTAGGGCTTAATCTGTGAGGTTAAATAGGATAGCGCCGGCTAAATGGGAGTAGGGCTTGATCTAAATAGGGCAGTGACTTAAACAGGGCAGAATAGGGTAGGGCAAAATTTTAATAGGGGAACTCTTTAACCCGCCCCAACCCACCCTAACCCCATTGTCATCCCTACATATGATATACATTCACAACATATTATGATGTGAGTGGATAAATAAGAATAACCTTTCACATATCACAGAATATAATTTGGCAATTGTCAATTTTTCTTGGTGTTACATATTTGGTTAAAACTTTTTACTTTCGGAATTTTTTAAACTTTTGATACGTTATTTTTTAATTGTACTACTTTTAAAATATAATGACTCTGTTTCATATAATAATAATTTTATTTATAATAGTAACAACTACTTCAAGTTAAGAGATTATGACCATTACTTTCACTACATTATCTTGGATAATGTTATAAACATTTAATATATTAATATGTAGATTTGGATAGTTTAGATCAAAGTCTTGAAATATTTCAGTCGGGAGATAAGTAATAAATAAATAAATTGAAAACGTCCTTAAACTCAACACAAATAATTAGTTTTATCCTTTGAAGTATCGACCTTAAAAAACACCCCCTTTAAGCCCTAAACAAGTATTGGATAATGTTGCAAAAATTTTATATATTAATGGGTAGACTTGGCCATTATTTTTTTCCCTTTCTTTTCCATATTTTTCTTTTAATCCTTTTCCTCTCTCATAAATTACACTTACAAAAAGTAAACTCGTTGTTGGTGTGGGCATTTTTATAATAAAAATGTTGCATATTTTAGCATTTTCACCAACAATCGTACATAAAGCAAACACAAATTCAAATCTGAATTTAGATTTAAGTCCCTCTTTTACCAAAAACTTAAATTGTTATGTCTAGGTTCTTTTTTTATTTTTTATTTTATATTCCGAGCTCAATTTCAGTTTAAACAATTTATAGAACCAAAGACTCGAGTATTTGGTAAGATAGAGAAGAAAACCCCAAGAACTAAATCAATAGTTCTTAAAAACACTCTCACAAAGGGTGTTATTGTCAAAAATAAGTTTTATATTAGTGCGAATAGTATGAACCTTAATAACATCAATGTGATTCTTTATCTAGAAGTGATGATGATAGAATTTTCACCGTGCATATGAAATAACTTATCGCATTACTCAAACAACAAATATGAGATAAATAATTTTAAAATGACATAGTACCCCCAAGCAAACATAAGAGAAGATACGACTCATTAGACCACAGTAATAGATAAATTAATATGAAGGTAGCACTTCCAATAGCATAAATTCAAAACAATTACAAACCCTACCAAAAAAAAAATACAAAAGAGAAATGTTTACAATTCAACACCCAAATTAGATACAAATCTCAAATATAGTAACCAACTCTATCCCAAACCCAAATTCCAAAACCCCTCAAAATCACAAAATGATAAGAAAAGACAAAGAATAATTCTTTTTCATCTAATTTTTTAAAAAAAAAAAAATCAACTCCTCATGTGTCTGACCTTGTGCCAACCCTTCTTGCAAGATTCTCCAACAACTTTCACACCCTTTTTGAAAAGGGTCTTCAGCTCTTTTGCTCTTTCTTTAACTTGTTTCTCAAATCCACCCATTTTTTCACTATCAAAGTTTTTTTAAAAGAGAGAATGAAAAAAAAAAATAAGATTTCAAGAATATATGTAACCTTGTATTGATCTCAAAGAAAAATGTGAAAGATAACGTTTATATAAAAGATAAAAGAATTTTAGGCTTAGTGGAATCCAACGCATCAAATAGATATACACGTTGTGCTGTTCCAGAGGGACCTGAATCCTTCTTATTAGTGGCGATGTTCATCTTTATTTGTTCACTATATTAAAAATAGTTATTTAATAATATTCATATAATTTAGAAAATCACGAGATAATTTATCATTTTAGATCTATAAATATATTTTCTAAAGCCTTAAATTTAATATATTTAATAAATAACATAGTAATATTAATTTATTATTTTTTGAGATGTGTATCAAATCAATAATGAACAGCTAGACATAAGGAGTAGTTAATAACTAACCGCTCTAATTATTAAATTGCACGTCTAAATACTTTAATTTATCTCCACAAATACTATTTTTATGATATATTTGTATAAATATCGAATCCAAATAAATATTTAACGACAACAACTTGTCAATGTTGTTACTTGGCATATATATTTAAATTTAAATACGTTTAGCGGAAACTGTGGTCATTGAGCGCTGTGTGGACCTCTTAGGGACCACCTATGAATAAAATTTGAACAAAAAGTCTTTCAGACAAACAAATCTTTTTCATGGCCGCATAAACCAACGACTAGCAAGACATGCTGTTTACACTTGAACCAGATAAACATGAATGTCTGTCAATTTCTATACAGCTTGCACATATTTATGAGAAAATGAGATTTTTGGTTATTTTATAAATTAAATGGAAAAAAATTGAAATATTTTAGGTATAGAAATAAAAATCTTTCAGGTTTAACTTAGCTCTTTTATAAAAAGGTCATAGATATTATTTTTTTGGAAAAAATAAAATTATAAGTAACTTATAGTTGGGTGATGTCAATCAATATCTTGTTTATGGCAAGGCCCATAAAAAGGATAGGTGGTCAGGATCGAAGTCATGATTGAACATGGCGCGTAGCAGATCCAAAATTGTTATTAAGGGGTGTTAATAGTTGTAGTAAAAAATATAATTATGAGGCTACTATGACTAGAACCCACGACTTCAAGAAATTTTCACAACACCTTAACTATTAGACTAAACATTTAACTTGTGTCAAAAAATGTCAATGCTTACATACAATGTAATTTTTCGACGAAGAAGTGTTAATCGATAAAATTGTGAATTTGATTTTGAAGAGTGCATATGAGGTAGGTGTTGGGAGGGAGATTCTTGGGTAATAGCAACATCAGCCTATGCCCTTTGGCAAGGCTCATGAGGGGGCTAGATTGTCTGGATTATCGGATTCATGATCAAACATGACATTTGCATAATGAACTTAATTAAGAAATAAAACCACATCTTCATTGTCAATTATATTGTTTGATGTAATGATAACCGTTTGATCCTAACGCATACAAAATTCTATACATCTTAAAGTTGGTCTTTTTTTTCTTTAAAAAGTAATGTTTCTTGAAGCAACGGGTGGGAAGTGGGCCTTCTGCTTCTAGTATATTCCATTGACAGCTTCAACGCATTAAAAGCGTAGACAAATTTCTTAAAAGGATTTTAAACTTTAAAGAGTAATTGATTCCTTTTGAATCTAATCTCACCTGGCAAATGCTCAATAACAACTATACTTCCCTTTAACATAATCATATTATTTCCATGTTCTCCCACATAATAATAATTAGGTGTGAGTTCATACGCGTATCCAAAATTTAATTTTGAGAGAATGAATGCACTATTATGGAAAAATAACAGTTCAAGAAGAGATATTCATCATCAACAATTCATGATGTATATGTTATTAGTAAGGTTAAAGCATTGTATAATGAATGAATTACAATACAAGACTTTAAGTTTCCACTCCAGCAATAAGAGCACGCAAGGATTAAACCTATGATGAATAATTGTATGAAATTTTCAGCAGAGAAGTGAGCTGCACTAAAAACTACTGAACTAACAATCACTGCTTCCTGCCATTTCATTGTGGAGGAAAGCGCGGTTAAGAAGACACCTCTGTAGACGATTTCTTCTAGCAACGGGGTGATGACACAGTAGACCAGGATGCATGATGTTATCGATATTGGACCACTTGAAAGAATTTCCTTCAAGATTGGATTGTTAACTTCCTGCAAAGTTCATGAAATATTATTCACTTTCTCACACCATATAGCGAGACAGTATGATGAAGATAAACGAGAAAATGCATCTGTAAATGCACATTTACTTTATCTCCCACGATACTTCTGGATTGAACAAGCTTAAAATGCAAATAACTCGATCAATTACATACACATTCAAAATCAACTAACTTGTCTAGTGCTTTAGTTTCGCATACTTATAAGCTAAAACAGTAAAACATATGTTTCAGCTACAAATGCACTAAACGTTTCAACAATCAACTTGATATTGCAACTGAAAAAGGAATTGAAAACAACTTACCTTAGTACCAACCAAAGTGTCAGCGATAATTGATGTTACGAAAACTAAAACAACCAAGAACACAAAGCCAAGAGCTGACGCAAGTAACCAGTTCCTTTCTCTGGTTGGTTGCTTCTCTTGAAAGAAATCACGAAGCTTGTATTGGGGATTCCCGGTACATCTTAAAAGAAGCAGAACCACAATAAGCTCTAACATCTGAAGTACAACTAAGGATAATGCCTGTGGTGGAAAACAAGCAACGGTACCATCAAATTGATTAAAATCACAAGTTAATGGACTATTTTCTAGTTGAGAAAAGTTCAAACGTTTCAAACGATATATTTCCCTTTTGAGTTCCACCAATCTGGTTTAATGGTCTAATTTTTAAGAGTAAGAACTTCTGTGCTCAACAAGGAAATGAAAGATGCCTGATTTTTTACTTTGAGCCAGTCCCAAGAAGCAACAGAGAACACGAGAAATATCTCTTGAACTTAATCACAATTCATCAAACCAGCTCACAGCAATAGAATAATAACAGTTTATAGTGTTACATAGAAATCTTACTCACCTCGGTCTGTGGATCTAGAGCTGAACAATGCAGTATGCTGGTAACGGCAGACAAGCCACCAAAACTTAAAGGAACATGCACACTGAACAGGTAGAAAGCCATGCTGCTCCACAAACTTCCCCTATCACAAGGAGTATCTGATTTAAGGACCGAGAATCCCTATTAAGTTGAAAAATGTTCACTTATATTTCTGAATGAAAATATTGCACAAATTTTGGAATAGAAAACTGAGTACAACCTCGCTTTATCACCAACCATTTCGTGACTATCCATTTCCATGTTGATTAATCAGTGGAACTAGTTTGATCTTATAAATACAAGTAACTATTTTCAAGAAAGTTCGACTGGGTTTTGAACCACGTTACCCCACACATTGGTGCTTCCTTTCTCAACTTATTAATACGCGACAGAATCTATTAATACACTGAATAACTGAAAAGCTCAGAACATCCTATGTCCACATCATGGAGTATTGAGGACCCATCTATCTGCTTAACATATTTCCTGCAGGTTAAGTCTCTCGACCAATTGATATGGATGGTTCCTGGATTATTTTGCTCATGCCTCGATTAACCACCTGGCAGACTCTCCAGCCCACAAGCATAGGGTTTCCAGGGTGATCCCGTCCACCAAAGAGAGAAGATGGATTGATATCAAGTGTTGTAACTAGGATTAACACCTGAGACCTCTTTTCTGCCGTGCCTCAAACACTAGTGACTAGCCCATTCCTTTTGGGATCATATTTAGTTCAAACATGATTTTCTCATGGCTTTTAAGACTTTAGCTACCTGCTTGGGTTTATTGTCCTTTTGGAGTTTTGATCTATTCAAAATCTGTGTGCATCAAATAATTTGCCATGATGAATCAATGATAACTCCATATCATCTGTTATGCAAATTTTCTTTCTGCTTCCAGAGTTCCAATTTCCACGACGGTATTTACTTCAAACTACCTATTGTTTGGACAAAAAATCACAGCAATGTGATCCATTGTCTGCCCTCACTTATTTTATTTGTTCCTGTGTAGCATCAGAGAAAATCCTAAATCTTTGCTTCAATTTATGAAATGAGGGGGCTCAAAGTACACCTGGAACATCCTGGATGCAGTTTCTTCTTAAATTGGGCTGGCCGAGGCACCTCATCTTCTCATATCATTGCTGCTCATTCCCTTTAGGCCGAAATGTTTGGTACAAATTCTCCATAGAAAGTTAGAACCCCCCAAGTAGCCCGCTTTTATGTAGGAATAGAGTCTGGTCCAGCCCTTTACTCAACAATGACTAACAATAACATGTCAAATTGTTCAAGTTTTGGGAAGCTACATTATTAAACTTGTCATTAAAGGTAGAATGGTCTTAAAACAAGTTCCATAGCAGCTATGCAGCTGCAGAGCTCCAAACTAACTAGTAACTACCTTTTTCATCTCCCCGTATGTACTCCCTCCCCCTCCATTTCTGAGGCAGATTTAGCTGTTTTCGGTGGATTCAACTGAACCTATTGCTTTCAGCTTATACCACATAAACACGTGCAAAAAGAACGTATATTTTATTTTTTTTAAAATAACTTTGACTTTGAATCCTGGATTCGCCTCTACTCCACTTGTTTTCACTACTATTTCATCTAAGCTACTAGATTTCAAATTCAACACCCTAACATCAATAAAAAATTCGAGAAATTGCCTTTCGACTTTTTCATTATTTATTGGGCTTTACCTTGTCTTTGATACATGATACATCAAGAATAAAAAATGACCCAAAATATTACACAGAAATCTTAATTTATTAACTACTCCCTACATCTAGTTTTACCTAGCCCTTTGGACCAACATTTTAAAACGTATATTTTCATCATATTGGCATCGATCATCTAATTTTTTTTTTACTTTTAAAATAGGGAAAAAGGTCTGAAACATATTCGAACTTTGACTGAAATTGTTGTAACGATACCAAACTTTGGAAAGGACATTTTACCCTGCATTATTTAATAGTATATTTTAAAGGTATTTATGTGCCACTGGACATCATAAATATTGCATAATTATAAATAGTGACGTGTCCACGTGGGCACATATATACCTTTAAAATATACTATTAAATAGTGCAGGGTAAAAGGTCACCCATAAAGTTTGGTATCGTAACAACAATTTCGATCAAAGTTAGAGTATTTTTCAAACATTTTCCCTTTAAAATATTGAGCTGGATTAATCCAATTTAGCTTTAAAATTAGTCAAATTAACGAAAAATGTGCAGATTATTATAGTGAAAGACAGAAACCCATACTAGATAAATGTTCTCTGCTTATACCAATCTTTCATTTCTATCAATTTTCTTTTGCAATATTTATAATTATATTAACAATGCCAAAATACGGGGGAAAAGGGGAGTGGTGAAAGAGAAAGTACCTGGGGGACCTTGTTTTTTATGCAATTGCATTTGGGATAAGCGGTTGATCGGAAGAACTTGGAAGGGTACGAATGATTGTGAAAATCTTGAGTAAATTTCAGAGATGAAAAACAAATTGCAGGTCCACGGACAAGTAACCCGTTCATATTTCTCTAATTCGACTTCCGGCAACACTTTGAGCTCAGTGTGAGGGTAGAGATTTGCGGTGTCTGGATTAGGCCGAAGAATGGGTGTCCTTCTCGGGTTATTGCATACTTAGATATTTGAACAAAAGTATTCAATAACCCAATAATATATATCTTAAGTGCTAAAAACAAGTAAGGTAAAATTAGAATTGAGCAACGACATATTTACCTGTTCAATTTTATATAAATTTAAATGTATATTTATGTATACTTAAAATGAGAAGGCCTAGATATCATATGAAATCAAGTTTAATTTTATATAAATTTAAATGTCTATTTATGCACACTTAAAATGAGGAGCCATAGATATCATATGAAATCAAGTTAAATTACATGTTTTTATGTATTATGCCAAATGAGAAACATAGGCTTTTCCTTGCCTTGCAACACTTTGAAGAAGCAACAAGGATTGTGGCAGAGTGATAATTATTTTTTCATCCTTAATTAAAGTCTCGGGTTTGAGTCTTCTTAGATACGGAATCACCTTTGTTAAGGAGGAAAAAAACACTTTGAAGGTCCAATAGAAAAGTGTTAACTTGTTATTATCGAGTTAGGCATGATGAGTTGAAATTGCAATAAAACCTTCAATAGAAAAGTGTTAACTTGAGTTAGGCATGATGAGTTGAAATTGCAATAAAACCTTCAATAGAAAAGTGTTAACTTGAGTTAGGCATGATGAGTTGAAATTGCAATAAAACCTTCAATAGAAAAGTGTTAACTTGAGTTAGGCATGATGAGTTGAAATTGCAATAAAACCTTCAATAGAAAAGTGTTAACTTGAGTTAGGCATGATGAGTTGAAATTGCAATAAAAAAAAACATAATGTTGCTGCCCAGGATCGAACTGGGGACCTTTAGTGTGTAAGACTAACGTGATAACCACTACACCACAGCAACTTCTTGTTACATGCAATCATTTTATAAGTTTAGAATGTAAGTTCAAGAAAAAAAGTGCAGAAGAATGATTCTTGATGGAATTTTATGAACCAAAGAGAAACTTCATCATTAACAAACTCTGACTATTCCATTACGTTGTTTTCCTGCTCTTCCTAAAAAAAATATTTTGGATTTTTAATTTGCTAGCGAGACTTAATTGTAAGTTTTATAAAGTGATTCTTAGATTAATTATGTTGTATGAGGCAAAGTGTTAGCAAGTCAAGAACTCGCACGTTTAATTAGAAGATGAAAGTAACGGAAATGAGGATGCTTAGATGTATGTATAGGGAGAAAATGATCAAAATAGTCCTCTATGTATATGGGTTGAATTATCTTGGTCCTTTATATAATTCATCTCATCTAAATAGTCCTTAATGTATACTAAAAAGTATCATTTTGATCCCAGCCTTAAAAACTAACAGAAAAAGTAAAAAAAATGTTAAACTTAACTGTGGGTCCCACACTTGGTGAACCCTTCTTCCTCCATCATCTTTCTCCACCATTTCTTCTCCTTCTTCTTCTTTTTGTGGCCATTTCTTTTACAATTTCCACTGCCAAAAATCTTCTCATACTTACAAAAGTTTCTTTAAACTTTAATTGAACATTTGTAAGATTTTTATTTTCTATCTCTGTGTTCAATTTTTACCCTTTTATTTTAAAAATAGAATGAAAAAACAATGCTTGAAAAACTTACTAATTTTGAAAAAGTAAGTTTTAGGGGTAAGGACTAAAATGATCATGATTTTGTATACATTAAAGACTATTTAGATAAGATGATATATATAGAGGACCAAAATAATTCAACCCTTATACATTAAGGATCATTTTCTCTATGTATAGGCATAACAAGAAAGATAAGATTAGAAACAAAGATATATATATATATCAAGGTGGAGTAGCCTACGACCAATCACCTATGTGGTGGACAAGATGCGGGAAGTGAGATTGAGATAATTTGGGCACGTAAAGAGGAGATGCGAGAGTCCGTTGGTAGTGTTAAGTCTAAGAAGAGGTAGAGGTAGAGATAGATCGAGAAAAAAAATGAGAGATATGATTAGCTAAGATATGGTTTATCTTTAGCTCACCAAGGACATGACTTTATATACTAAAGAATTAGGGTAGAAAGTAAATTAGTAGGTAACCAAATGGTTTCTCCTTTCTTCACGGGAAAACATGTTTTTAGTTTAGAGCACCTTCTATATCCCTCTTCTCCGTATGAATATCATTATTAGAAGAGAGAAGTATCGAAAACACTTTTAAACTTGACGCAAATTATTAGTTTCATCCTTGATCTATTGACAGACTTAAAAACATTCATTTACTTGACATACTCAAGCTAAATACACCCTATCTTGCAACATTAGTGAAATACACCCCTAAATTCTCATCAAGTTTAGGGATGTTTTCAACACTTCTCTCGATTTTTATTAAGAACTTCATGCTCCTGCAAGAGTTTGAGACCACTTGTTATGTCATGTGACATATCATGAGTGTATCGGGGGTATATCTAAGTTTAGTTAGTTAAATAAAGGTGTTTTCAAGGTTATCAATAGTTCGAGGATAATGAAACTAATAATTTACGTCAAATTTAGTGGTGTTTTTGATACTTCTCTCGTTAGTATTTCATTATTATCTTATCTTTCAATTTATTACTATTATTGTTCTTTTACTTTGACTATTGTTTAGTACTATTTTTGGTTGCCAATAATTTTGTTTTCTTTAGCATTTTAATCATAATTTGTACTCTCTTTTTTTCTCAAATATGTGTTGGAAATACCTTTCTTGATCCTAGGATAAGTCGCAAACAATCTTTCTATTTTATAGAGATAGATAAAAGATCAATATACACCCCACGCTCCCCAAAAATTATTTATAAAATGTATTTGAATTTTTTTTATATATTTTAAATACGTTTTATATTGTACAAATTATCTATTAAAAAAATTCTCAAAAAAAGGTTATTTAGAAAAGGGAAAAAGGACAAATATATCCCAAAATTATCGTAAATGGTATGTAGATACCCTTCGTCATACTTTTGGGACATTGGTGCCCCTACCGTCCAAAAACTAGAGCATATATGCCCTTCACTTTAACGGAAGACTAAATAGGGACACGTGACACAATTTTATCCGTCGATCCAATATTTAATAAATGACGGATATGTGAATAAGATTATGACATGTGTATGTCCGTTAATATAAAGGGTATATATGCTATAGTTTTTAGACGGCAAATGCACCAATGTCCCAAAAATATGACGAAGGATATCTGCGTATCATTTACGATAATTTGAGGGTATATTTGTCATTTTTCCCTTTAAAAAACATTACTACAATTAAGATCTCATCACCTTTCCTAATCAATGATCGATACAACTTTGAAATGAAAGGATCCATTTCATACAATTATTCAACCATATATTTTAAATATATCAAAAGACTGACCACACCATTAAAAAATAATTTATAAATTAATTTACTCAATCATACAATTAGCTAATTGAAATTGAATAATATAAGGATTTTCCATTTTTTCTTCTCCGAACGCCAACTGTCCCAGCTTTTTGCGTGAAAGACGGTAATGACGTCAGCTCAATCGGTAATCGGCGACTAATTCAATCACTGAATTCTTTCAAATTTCTCCGACTCCGTCATCGTCTCCGATTCCAACAACCCTATTCCCCTGAAGAACAAAACAATTAGCATCAATTAAGGGTTAGGGTTTTCAGGAATTATATTCAGTTGAATTGTTAATTTCCGATCGTTTTTTCGTTGAAAAAGGGGGAAAGCAAATATGACGAGGATGGCGAGGAGTTGTATGCAGTCATTGTTGAAAGTGGTGAATTCGGTTATTGGAATGGTAGGAATCGCGATGATTTTGTATGCTCTTTGGATGTTTAGGGTTTGGCATAAGCAGATGGGTCCGTATCCTCCTCCTTTCTTTGGACCTGATGCCCCTGCACCATGGTAAAATGTTGTTTCACTTTCTTACAGTATGTGCGTGAGCTTTATGAAAGTTAGTCACTTTACGTGATAGTGGGGCAATCTTTGTTGCTCTTTTTTGCTTTAACAAAAGCTAGGACTTTTTAAAAAAAAATTGGGTATTGGAGTTCTTTTTGCTGCCTTACTTTGCTCTAGCTTTTGATTTGTGTGTTTTCTGCTTATTGGATGCCGTGGGATACAAAGGAGTGGGGATGTTAATTTGCTTTTGCTTTATTGAAGTTCATTTCCGGGAGTCATGTTCAATTAACTATACCCCAGCTATGTGAATCCTCTGTATCCCATTACTCATAGGATCCATTACAGGAAGACTTTACTGAGTGGACTTTGGGTCACACACCTCGCGCAACGGCACAAGCTCCACTATTATACTAAGAGCTTGCATCGTCCCACTAGTATAGGTACTGATAATAGGCCACGCCATTGGTTATACTTGGACTATATTTACAATGATCTAGGACCAACTGTGATTTGAATCATTTTATTACCTTAAAATGAATAGATATGAGGATATTGGTATCATGCATCATGAATGGAATGCTTGATGGAAGCACTTATGATAAGAAATTGACTGCCTATGGAAGTAGATGTAGAAACCACCCAGACCTTTTCTTTTTCTTTGTTCTCTTTTTAGTTTTGTTCAGTAAAAAATCGATGGTGTTTCTTTATTTGATAGTAGAATTTCACACACTCATACAAATGTGTTGAGAATGATAATTGTCAAGATTTGGATATTCCCATGTTTCATAAGCTGTCAGATGTTTGCTCTATTTTTTTGAAATTTGGATATTCGTATTGTAAATTTAGTGACACAACTTTTGTCTAATGTAGGTTCATTTACGCAACACTTGGTCTTGGAATAACTTTGTCCATAGTCACTTGCTCGGGTCACATTGCTGCAGAGACTGCTAATGGCTGTTGCTTATATATTGTATCCTTTCATTATTTTACTTTTAATTGATTTATGTTGAATGGTCTTCGTCTTTTAAGCTGCCTTTAGTTTGTTGTTTTCTTCGTAGAGGGGTTGCGGGTGTCAGGGTGGAGATGAGTCTGTTTTGAGAAAGTTGCCTGGACAAGCTTCATCCTACTCTGTAGTAATCAGCTAGTAGTTCAGCAGACTAATGGATGCTTTTTACCGTCTTCACCTTCTAGGAGGAAATTGTGTTGATTCTATATCTAGCTTGGACTGCAGAATCTTCTTGCTCTACTAATGAGAATAAACAATACTCTTGTTTACTACTTCTGTCAATGCTACTTGCATGTGACTTAAGTTCTGTTTATTGATATATTTTTCAATAAAAGAACAATTAATAATTATCAATTTCTTTGTGATTACCATTTCTATTTCGTTTTGTGGGTTGATATAATCTCTACACCTGTGATTGAGGAGGACCGGACAGGACAAAGGAGAGGGACTCTTTTGCAATTGACCATGTGCTAGAAGTTAGAATTAATCGTCATTTTTCATGGGTGCTATGCTCTTTTACCCAAGCATGCTTTCTTCTTCACTTTCTAGATTTGATGCTTAAGTGTCTTTGTTCCCGCTACCTTTTCAGCATATATCTTTATTTGATATTAGTCCTTTTGCTCTGCGGAAGTTTGAGAACTTGGACTAGCTTCTAAGACTTGATATGGGAGGTTGGAATGATTTCTAATTTGAAACTATTAGGATTAAGATGATTGCCCTTATTCAACTTGGCAGTGCTAAATCAGAACTGGTCTTTTTTCTTTAAGACTCTTCAGTTAAGTTGCTTAATATGTACATCTCCGGGTTTTGTGTATGGCTATGTAATTTAAAATCCTGCATCATTGAGTGACTATTCCATTAACACAGTGATGTTTCTCCTTAAGTGGTATTAGTACATGGTTTTTGTGTTCCTACTTCTCATGATAGAAGCAGCTGTGACGGTAGATGTATTCCTTAACAGAAACTGGCAAGAGGTACTGCAATTAAACACGCACCACATATTTTGATCTTAGATATAGAGCTTTTAGTAAACTTTTGGATATTGATTAGTATTTGATTTGACCTGATCAGGACTTTCCCAAGGACACGACAGGGAATTTCGATGAGCTCAAACACTTTGTGAAAGATAACTTTGATATCTGTAAATGGATTGGCTTGTCAGTAGTGACTGTGCAGGTCTGTCTCCTTCCACACTCATATACTACAATACTATGATAAATTGTTTTCCTTTTTGTTGTGTGGCTATATGATTACTCAAATTAAATCCTTTATATGATTTATCATTAGCACACATCGCTGTCTGAAATGAGTGAGATAAACCAGTTCCAAGTGATTATTACAATTAACGAGCTGTTCTTTTAAACCATTCCTGCATCTCTCCAGTTTTCTGCCTTCTATACTGTAACTTAGATTTGGCTGTTGATGAGAAAGAAGGTTAGTTGATGTTTTTCAGCCATTCCCATGTATTTGTCTGATAATAATATTGCGGATTCATGTGGCTGGAATTTGTTACTAGACCAGAATGTGTATCTGTTGGATTTTCTTTGTAATAGGCCCTAGTGCTTTAGCATACTTTTCCGCTCCTTCTAATATCTGATGAAATTTTCTTTGTTTTGGGTGCCATATAAGCTTAATTTGCTCATCTCATTCGTTCAGGTGGTTGTAAAATCTCACATCGGGGGTTGAAGTCCTTTCAGCCTTCCCCCCTCATATTCTTGCTTATTTGACCATTTGCCTGTATCTTTCCATTGTGCAGGGGCTAACTATATTATTGGCAATGATCCTCAAAGCTCTAGGACCACATCAGGAAAGGTGTTATTATGAGAGCGATGATGATTATATGCCCGACAGAGTCCCACTATTGAAGAGTTATGTTCCTTCATCTTCTTATGTTGTCGGCGACCCTATGTATGGACCTAAGAATGATGCTTGGAATATCAGAATTAACAGCAAGGTAGGCATTCTCTGCAGATTCATAGGAAAGAAGTCAATTATATGCTCTGTTCGAAAGATATTTGGGTTGATTTTACTGGTTTGTATTTAATAAATATGCAGGTAGGCAGATGAGCTCCAAGTTCAGTTCGGTCAATCAGCAAGAACCAAATTTGCGATACAATCGTTTGCATTGTGCAAAATGTGGGTAAAGTTGAAGGTGGAATTCACATGCTTTCGACCTTTGGTAGAATTCGTATAAACATATGCAGTGCTTGTATATTCCCGATTCCATACTCTTACACTTGCTGGATAATGTGAAAATTTAGCTCTCAAGAGTCGAAAAATTCCTACTTCGATCGCCTTATGTTTATATTATATATAATATAATAGTAGAATCATGAAGTTTACCAGTACAAAAAAGAAGAAGAAATCTCATCGTTGAATTCTTTTGCAGTATTTACTTATTTGTTTGTCCCTATTGTTGACTAACAATCAATCATGCTTGTTATTATAAGTAAAAGTGGAGATCATTTAGATCTTCTCAAGTACGTCATATCGTTGGTGTTTCCTTTTTTGTTATGATTGTAAGGGGTCGTTTGGTAGTGTATTAGGAAAAATAACGCATGCATTAGCATTGTGTATTACTAGTACCTTGTTTGGTACTCTTTCCAACCTATGTATAACTAATGCTTGCATTAGTTATACACTCTATTGTGTATTAAGGTGTGTATTGCTAATACCATGGATTTCTAGGTATTAGCAATGCAATGGTTTTAATGCATGCATTAGATTAACTAATGACAAAACTACCCTCTAATAATAATAATAATAATAATAAGATTATCTTCATCGAACTTCAGTGCAGAGGTAAAATTTTAGCTAACCTTTTAGTTTGTTGATTTTATTACCTTGTAGACATGGCAAGGACATAGCTGCTCTGTCTTCTCACCCCCACACTCCCAAATAAATCTCTCAAATTTGTTTTTTTAAGGGTGGGTGTGGGGTGGGGAAGAGAAAATAGAAATATCATTGGACGTGCTTAGTTATTCTGTCGTATTCATTGTCTCTTTGTGTTCTCTCAATTGTATCACTTGAATATGTTGTCTTTATTAGGAAAGAAAGATGGTAATTCTAACCTCATTCCCACGCTTGTTTGAAGATCAAAAGCTTGGCCTATTTTGTACACTTAGGGGTCGTTTGGTAGAGTGTATTAGGAAAAATAACGCATGCATTAGCATTGTGTATTACTAGTACCTTGTTTGGTACTCTTTCCAACCTATGTATAACTAATGCTTGCATTAGTTATACACTCTATTGTGTATTAAGGTGTGTATTGCTAATACCATGGATTTCTAGGTATTAGCAATGCAATGGTTTTAATGCATGCATTAGATTAACTAATGACAAAACTACCCTCTAAGCCTAATAATAATAATGTGGGGGTATTTTTGTAAACAAATATTTTTTAATAGTCTTTATACAAGGCTTGCTATTTCCAATACATCAAATCAAACAATGTATAAGAAATAATGCAAGCATAACTAATGCAAGCATAACTAATGCTTGCATTACTAATACATCATATTCAGCATTATTCTTATACACTCTACCAAACGACCCCTAAGTGTATTAAAGATACATTTGACTCAAATGCTGTCTGTTATCACACTTCAACAACAAATGGGTGCATGTGTACTTGGTAACTTTGAAAAAAATTATGTATATATATTTACTTTGAGGGAGGGATATATATTTAATTGTGCACCCTTACAAACAAAAGCATACCTTGGGGCGTTGAGCCTACAATCAGCATATATATTCATCACACCCTTGACCACGAAGCTATCACAATCAACTGTTACAATAAACCTAAAATCTAAGTAATAGGACTCATACTCAACTTATATATTTTCGCTATTGCTTGCACCACTATGATCAGTTGGACCCAACATTATCTCTCAAGTAAAAAAATTCTCTAAATTAGTTTTGTGATCACACTTCTTCAATTTGTGGACTAATGTCACCTTATGATTTGAGTGACAATTTCCAATATATATATTTTTAATTTAAAAGCCACTCACTATATATCTAACTCCTAATAATACTACGAAGAACAGTAGTGATGCCTGCTGAATGGAAATCAAATATCTATCACTTAATAATTAATTATATATTCTCCATAATGGTGCTTTTTCACTTTAACTAACTCAAAATTATTAGTTTAGCAGACATTATGACCAAAAAAATCTTTAAATTACTTTTAATTGATTTGTCAACTTAGCTGCCTGTTTAATTGTGGTTTGTCCAGTTTTAGTTTAACAATTAATCTGTAAATAACTTTATTCAAAAGATTCTAACTTCAATCTTTTGCAAAAGTGGAAACTGTACGTAATTAGCGCAATACAATTAATTAGATAAATTATGTCATCTTTAGCTTTACGACTTAATTAATTAATATGATTTATTTTTTTAGCTTTATCAGTACGTACTAGTGCTCTCTACCAATGTGATTAGATTTATTCATGGAAAAAAAGAAGAGAGAGAAATGTGAGACAGGGCTTTTAAAAGTTGCAATGTTTAGAAGAGTGAAACTTATATTAAAAAGTAAAAAAAGTCCATGACAAAATTAGAAATTTCGTTAAAAATGTTCGAGTGATAAACCACACAAATAAAACGTTACATAATAAAGCCAAAATGATCGGCCATGGCACATGTGACTTCGAAGATACTGAATTTTTCTGTTAATTTCTAATCTCTTTATTTTTTTTTAGATTTGGGGATTGGATACTCTATAACAACCTCTAAGTTTGTAATAATAATATATAATCTCATTTGTTGTTTTCATAAAATACATGATTTTTTAAAAAGAAAGTTTATCATAAACAGTACTATTATTTGTTTATATTCCTCATTTTATAAGATAATATGATTGTTATGTTTGGCCCTTCACATATTATATCTTAAATCGTTTGAACTTTAGAGTAATTAAGAAGCTGGTCGGGATTAGTAAAATGTCTCGTTTTACTCTCTACGTTGTTTTATACAAAACACTATTAACTTATGTATTTTTATCTAAATAAAAGAAATTAAGTGAGTGGTCAATTCTCTAAGTTGCTTTATACAAAACACTATTAGCCTATGTATTTTTACCTAAATAAAAGAAATTAAGTGAGTGGTCATCAATCCTCTACGTTGTTTTATACAAAACACTATTACTCAATGTATTCTTACCTAAAATAAAGAAATTAAGTAAGTGATCAATTATTTGGATAGACAAGAAAGTAACGCGAAACATATCACGAAGAAATTACATGTTCAAATAAATTGGTTTTTAGTTTTTATTTTAAAAATACGCAGATCTTTTTTTGTCCTTAACAATCAAATTTATGCATAGCAACATAAATTCTATAAGAACGTGAAATATAACTTATAAAATATAAATTTATACCTCGCGAAAAAATTATTTACCTTAACGGACAAAATTACTATAGATCCCATATTATTGCCTCAATGACCCACAAATCACCAATGTGGCAATGACTCCAACTTTTAAGACTTTTTTTTCAAGATATTTAATTTCTTTCTTAGTAGTATTAACTTTTCTTGTTGAAGAAAGAAAAAATGTCCTATATTTTGCCAATAAATTTGCATTTGAACTTCCAACCACCATTCATGCCACAAATTATGCAGTGTGACATCTTTTTTATTTTATATATATAAAAAATAAACACTACTTTTTCTACTACTAAAAAATGCAAGGTGTGATAAAAAGGAAATAGAGTCATCTTTCCATTGTTTTTGAATATAAAAATGGTAATCATTATATCTCTTTCAATTTTTTAAACTTGGTAGGTTGTGGAAGTTATGAGCATTGTACTACACCTAGTTGTTAACTTATATAGAACAATAGTTTAACACTCTATCGGTTCTAAAATAGTTGTCACGTTTCATTTTTTGAGAGTTAGTTTAATCAATTTTCAAAGTTAAATTAAATTAGATGAATTAAATTTTAAAATAAAAAATTAGATATTCAAAAATTGTATGGAAAGTACTATAAACTGCAATTTTCTCATATCAATATGAGTTGTCAAGTGACGATTGACCGAGGGGACTTCCTTCATGTAGATGGGTACAAATAATCCAGTTAAAGACGAGTAGACATGACATTAGGCTAGTGTCAGTGGGGTATGTAAATAAAGACAAATCAAATGGTTCTGTATTGGTCAGTTTCGAACTGTCGAGTGACGATTGCTCCATCTCTTAAGAAAGGACGTGGAGGCCTGTCTTATAATAAAGGGTACCCTCTTCTCTGATGTGCGCTATATTATTATGTTGTTTGACTCTGAAAAGGAAATTGTGACAAGTATTTTAAAATACTGAGAGTAGTTTTTACACTTATAAGAGTTAATTACACGTCTTATATTGCAAGTTTAACATGACCGTTTTGGACATATATCATATATAATAAATTGCTCAATTATGAACCATTGCATGATATCTTAATCAATGATTTTCTAAGTCCACGCACATATATATAGGGAGACAAAATGATGTTAACAAAGCTATAATGAAAAGATAAATCTCAAAACAATATCCAGATCTTATAAACTAGGACATTATTCAGTCATGTTTTTATATAATTTGGAAATTAAGATGAAGAAATAATACTTAGAGAGTAATTCTTTTGTGTTTGTCATTCGATATCCAACGACATTGAAAAACTTTGAAGGAACAATTTCTAGAAAAGAAATTTCATTTTTACGGTTCAAACTCAAAATTTCTTTAATTAAGAAAGAAAGAATAAGAATAAGTTGTGAGCACTAATGTTTACAAATGAAATTTAGTCATCGGACTAACAGAAACAAAATTTATGGTGTAATATATATCTTGCAATTAAGGCGTAATTATTATTGCATTACATTTTGTTGGTTAAAAACTTCACTCTTGAGCTTTGATGCTTTCTTAAAATTTAGTGTGATGATCCACACAGAGGAGGGTCAAGTAGGATTGATAGACTTTTAGGTTGACAAACTGCTGAAAATGAGAAGCACATGCCATTTTCAGTAAATTTCTCATAGAAATGATCAGAAAGAAAAGTAAAGAGTTTTATAATACACAACACAACTTCACATGATACACACACTTTTAGAGTTTAATGTTGTGTAGCCTGAAACACAAATTCGTGCTAGCCTAAACCAAAGCAAACTATACGTGTCATTGACTCTGATATGAACAAATTAAATATGGTATCAGAGCATGTATCCCCTCTGTACAATAATAGGCAAATTTCAATGGGGACGTTGAATTCCTAAGGGGTGGGGGTCTGCTAGGCCTCTTGATGGAGGACGGATTGATGAGGGCGAGTAAAGTAGGAATGAAAAACTTTTGAAGATGACATGTACATGACACCTTAGGTGAATCTCACATCGAAATAAGAGTAAAAAATGAAAAGTGAAAAGTTTTATAAAACATAACTCAACTTAATATGATATACATGTTTTTAAGACTCGATAGTCGATATAACATAGTCCAAAAGATAAACATGTATAAACGTCGCCTAAAACAAGCAATATGTGTCATAGACTTGGATCTTGATCTAGTCCTTTCTGCATCATTTTTTTCTTATTAATAATAATTAAAAAAAATCCACCACATTTATTTTAATTAATTTAATAAAAAATATTAACTCAATGGTAAAATTCTAGTCAGCAAAAGCTGCCAAACTCCTTCACACCAAACTACAAGTCCACATATATATTTTGAGAACAAAGACCCAAATTTTCCCAAAACCCAATATAACAAACAATAGTAACGGCAGAATCATCTATTCTTTTTTTTCCTTTTTCGAAATGACCATTATGCCCTTGTGCACTGACAGTTGATTTCTAAAAAGACGAGAAGAAGCTTGCTGAATTAACGCCTTAACCGTCGGTGGGCCACTCTAAATAAAGTAGTGGCACTATCGTTAATAAAATAACAAGCGATGGGTCACATGGACATAAAGGGTGTGCTTGACTAGTTGGTGTAAAGAAATATATTTAGTATTGTCTCATTTTATATGAGACAGTTTGATTCGGCATGGAGTTTAAGAAAGAAATAAAGATTTTTAAAATTTATGGTCTAAAATGAATGATAGAAATTTGTGTGACCGTAAATAATTTCATTAAGGATAAAATATATATTTTATAGTTAAATTGTTACTTAATATAGAAATGTGTCATTCTTTTTTACACTGATTAAAAAGGAAAACAAGTCACATAGATTGGGATAGAGGGAGTAGTAAAGAATCAAGATTTCTTAAATTTGTCTATTTACTCTATTTAGATACACAAATTATTCTAATTGATATTGATGAGTAGAATTAAAATCATAAAATCTTAGGCATGTTTCAATTGATACTTATGTGTATGATTAAAGAAAAAATATATTTTATTTTTTTTGTATTTTTAATTGTCATGGTTTCCATTTTTAGAATCAAACTATAAAAACTTTGACTAACATTTTATGATATGTTTTTTCATCATAATGATATGCAAAAAATTGAGATTTATAGTGCTTTTCGTATATTTTTTGAATATCTAATTTTTTTTTGTTTAAAATTTCAAATTAATGTAATCTAATTTAACTTTAAAAATTAGTCAAATTGACTTTCGAAAAATGCAACATCACAATTAAAAATGGACAGAGATAGTATATGATTCATTTTTCAATATAATAAATTCTTGTGAACATGTAACTTTTCCAAAATAAGAGCAAAAATAATAGACACGGTATCAAATGTTTAGATGCTCAATTAGAAAGCATAATTTGGGTGTTTAAGTGAGATTTACTAATAAATTTAAAGAACTATCCATGTATTCAACTAATATGCATTATTCAATTTTACAATGTTCTTTTCTATAGAAATAAGTTACTATTTAAAAAGTAAGACAATGGTTTCTTATAATTGATATTCAATATTGATTTTCTTCCTTGCTCTCCCTTAGTAGCAGGAAAGGAGTCTATTTATCTGCTTAACTTTGATAGATTTTTCCTAACTTAATCCACAGAAATTTCACAAATCTCTTGGTGGATAAGCCTAACGACTCAACAACAGTACAAAATCAAGTTTCTTGATGGATTTGATCTAGTAATAATTAAGGAGGGCATACATACTAAAAAATTCAAAGAAGGAAGGTACATAAGAGTATTTGTATAACCTATTCACATTAGTGAAATGTTGGTATCTGCATTCAAATCCAACTAAATTTGATTACGCATAAAGAAATTTCACATTTGGTATAAAAAATACTTTCTTGAAAGGGTAATTCTGTATGACGTAAAACTCGAACGTGAAACCTTTAATAAATGATAAAAAAAGTACTTATGCTCCACCCTTTGCTTCCCACCAAACACACCCAAAAAGTTGCATTAACCTTTTCCCTCTTTATAAAATCCAACTCCCCCCAAAAGAACACTACACAACCTTACTCCAAAAGTGCTCACACTATACCCACAGCCAAAACAACACACTGTCGGCAGACACACCTCCCTCTTCCCCTGTTTCTTTGCTCTTTTTTTTTTCTTTTGTTTACACACAACACTCCCTCGGTTTCTCCGCTAGCCGGAAACTGAGGATTTATACTTCTTCTTGTTTTCATAATTATACTAGTGACCCACATTTTACTTACATTATGGAAACTCACTCCCAAAATTTCAGTTTCACTAAGTTTTACTCTGTAGTAGCTGTAGTTGTAATTTTTTGGCCGTTCATGGCTTCCGCCGGCCCCCTCCGTCGTGTTGTCGACACACATTGGTACCCTGCTACTGCCACGTGGTATGGTAGCCCCGAAGGCGACGGCAGTACTGGTACGTAACTTCCCAATTTTAACCAACATTGATAAATTTTAGGGTTAAATGGCTTGATTTGATGTAAATGGAATTTCATTGTAGTTTCGAACCCTCACCAATAAAATGTAGGTTTTGCGCTCTAGCAACTGAGCTATTAAAAATTGTAGGGTTTTTGTTTTGGATAAAGTAAAGCTGTTTTTGTTTTTTTAAATGGTGGAATTTATGTTCAGGTGGGGCATGTGGGTATGGGTCAATGGTGGATGTGAAACCGTTCAGGGCCAGAGTAGGAGCAGTGAGTCCGATTTTGTTCAAAAATGGTGAAGGATGTGGGGCCTGCTATAAAGTGAAGTGTTTGGACAGTTCCGTTTGTTCGAGAAGAGCAGCGACGGTGATTATTACCGATGAATGTCCCGGCGGGTACTGCTCCGGCGGAAGAGTTCACTTTGATCTTAGTGGCGCCGCCTTTGGCCATATGGCTGTTTCAGGTTACGGCGGAAGCCTCCGTGACCGGGGTGTAATCTCCATCCTCTACCGCCGGTGAGTCATTAAACTGAAGAAAAAAAATTGTCATTTTTTATTGTTGTTATAACGGGCTTGTTTTTTTTTTTTTTTTCTATTTTGTCCATTAGTGTTTAGTGGTTTGTGTTGTATTATTACTCGTGTCTCAAAATACTGGTCACATTTCACTTTATTTTTATCGAGTCTAAGTTAAATGAAGTTAATATTAAGATGAAGTGTTTTTTTTAAAAATTGGCTCTTGAAAAACAAATTGTGATAACTATTTTGGGATGGAGGAGTAAGCCATAAAGTGTTTGACATGGCAGTGTGCTACTCCCTCCGTCCCTATTTACTTGTCCATATTTCCTTTTTTAGTTGTCCCTATTTAGTTGTCCATTTTGACAAATCAAGAAAGGACAACAAATTTTTTCCTATTATACCCTTATTTACACTTTTTGAAAATTGTAAAAGTGTATGTTGTTTCCCTCCAATTTATTTCACTTGAATTCAAATAAGTGGTTGTAATTTTGAAGTGAAAAGTTGTCATAAGGGTAAAATTGTAACTTCACTGTGCTAATCATTGTTGCCTTAATCTGTGTGCCATTTCTAAAGTGGACAACTAAAAAGGGACGGAGGGAGTACTTGCTTTTTTTTATTTATTATGTAATAAGGCTAATCATATAATGATGAAAAAATGGAGGGAACATTGTTGCCT
>NW_006239170.1:285820-312182 GCF_000226075.1 Solanum tuberosum
TACACTTCTTGAAAATTTCTAAAAGTGTATGTTGTTTCCCTCCAATTTATTTCACTTGAATTCAAATAAGTGGTTGTAATTTTGAAGTGAAAAGTTGTCATAAGGATAAAATTGTAACTTCACTGTGCTAATCATTGTTGCCTTAATCTGTGTGCCATTTCTAAAGTGGACAACTAAAAAGGGACGGAGGGAGTATTTTTGTTGACAATGACACCCTCAGTTCAGTGACTATGTTGGGGTTATTTCTGTCAATTTTTTTGTCATTTGATGACGATACAGTTTAGTATGATTAAACATTGCTTTAATAATTTGCCCATATTCACAGTTTCACACACAGGGAAAAGTGAATTATTTTCTGTTTTCTGGTGTATTGTTTCTACTTATTTTTATCCTTTTTGGTCAAAAACTTCACTGCTCTTTTCTTGGTTTGCATGAATTTAAGTCTGACTGCTGACCCCACTTCTCCTCTGACCATATTTATTTCTCTATTATGTGGTGTCTGGCTAGCTTGTTCGCACCATGATTAATCCAATAAAGGGTTTATTATCTCTCACTCGTATAAATATTAGATAACTTTATTCATTAAAACTCGAACAGATGGAAAGATTATTTAATATTTGTTTATTGAATCTATGATTTTCAATTATGTTATTGACTATTACATTACACTCATAGTGCAATTTTGTGGTTTGTAGAACTCTATGTAAGTACCCTGGAAAGAACATAGCTTTCCATGTAAATGAAGGCTCAACACCTTACTGGCTCTCTCTTCTTGTTGAATTTGAAGATGGAGATGGTGATGTTGGATCCATGCATATCAGAGAGGTACAAATATCTTTAATCACTAAGCTTTTGTTTACTGTTTTTTTTACACTGTCATGTCAAGATTATTGCGATATCTCTGATATAACTAACATGTTGCTTGGATCATTCAAAAATATTGTCGTACAGTCACTTTTGGAGGATCTGACACACACAATAATATCTTTAAAGATTCCTAGCAATAGATTATACAACTTAACTTTTTATTTGAACAGTCAAACTGAAGAATGAAAGTTTGTTAGATTCATAATGATTTTTGTGAATATTGCACTTTTAGTCAAAAGAAGCTTTCAAGTATTACTATTATAAAGGATTAGAAAACATGTTATGGTCACTCTACACTTTCACTAATATCAAAAAAATGAGCTTTAAGATTAAAAAGCTCTGTTTTAGAAGAGTCTTTACAATTTACAAGAATTGAAAACTTATTAGTATTATTAAAACAAATCCGAATATATTTGAGGCTTTAAGAATCACATGGTGCCAACAGACAAAAGCTAAATCTTTGTTTGACATTATGAAAGATTCATTTGTCCTACTTTGATACTCTCTCTCTGTCACAATCACACCATTGTTTTACCAAAGAATATATGGTGTAACTTCTTCTTTTTTGAGTATTAAAAGTTAAACTCCATCTTGGCATGTTTATCCAAAGTAACATTATGCACTTTATATCACTTTTGTTACATGCTTTTCCTTTTTTATCACTGTTGTTCAATAGTGAAAAAAGTTGCCTTAAAGAAGTACATAGCAAAAAAGTGTCCTTTTTTCCTCATTTTTTTATTTATTGAGGGTGTGTTTTATACGGAATCTTTTTTATGTTTGGTTGGTCAAAACGTTTTGGACAACATGGAAAAACAAGTTCCTTAAAAATCAAGAATAACTTTTCCGGTAGGAGTAGGAAAATCAAGTTTCATAAATAGCATTTCAAGCTCATTGTCTCTTCCCCATCCCCAACGCCCTCCACCCCTACCCTGGACACCTCGTGACCACCCTACCCCACCCCTATAGAGTTTTTCTAGATTTTAATATGTTGTTGAGACGCTCTCTTCTTGCTTACTTACCAAACACCAAAAGTATTAGACAAACAAGAATTACTATAGAGATTCTTAACAATTGCTGAATATTTCAGGCAAGGTCGAATCAATGGATAGAGATGTCACATTTATGGGGAGCAAATTGGGCCATAATTGGAGGGCCAATGCAAGGACCATTTTCAGTGAAGTTAACAACACTCTCAACAGGAAGAGCCCTTTCAGCAAGAGATGTTATCCCAGGCAATTGGTCACCTAAAGCTACTTACACCTCGCGGCTTAACTTCTAATCTATCGATTGCCCTTTAATTTATGTGGGCGCGATCTTTTCTACCCTATTTTTCGCCAAGGAAAAGTAGCCGTTTGGATCGATATAAGTATAGTATCCAAGGCTCTTTCTTGGTTGTTAACTTTTGTTCTTGTGTGGTTAGCTATAGTTAACAAGGTTGTCAATAGTAGCCTTCTCCAAAGGAGAGTGAGCTCTTTTGCCTTGTGTTTTTTTTCTCTTCTTTTGTGTGTAGTAAGTTTGATTTTTTTTTATGACCGTGATGTCTGGATCAGCTTTCGCGCACCTCAACTAGTTTCATGGAATACCTGCCTATCAGCAATGAAACTATGTCCACTAAAGCTAGGACAGATAGGAAGAATTATCTAGTGAGGGTCCTTTGTGTGTGTGTGTGTGTGTTTTAACTGAGGATATATAGAGGACCAAATGAATGCACATGTAATGTAATGTTGAAACATGAATGAATTATGTGGGGGACCTTTCTGCCCTTTTGTGTAGTTTGGTTCTGTTTCTGATATATTTTAATGTGTTTGTCACTATTCAATAAGATTGCAACATGAGCAATTTGATAAAAAGTCGTCAACGGTCACTATATATATCAGAGAAATTCTCATCTCGTCTCTTCGGAATCAAATTAATGCAAATCCAATCCTTGTTAATATTAACTTATAAAAGTTTGCTCAAATGCTATCATATATTATTTGTCAAGTTAGTTCATGAGGTAATAATTGTTCAAAATCATATAATAAGATAAAATAATTCACTCACAATCGATGTTGGACTCTGACACCCCTCTATATGTCCAGAATCGGACATTTGAAATGTGGATAATATATTGTAAGGATCAATATTGGATAAATAAAAAATTGAGACGAATATGACTAATTATAAAAATGAATTTTGAACAAAACTCAAATGGCGAGAATTGTTCGAGACTATACGAAGAAAACAATTTTGTCCCAACCAATGTGGGAACTTAACATCCCCACCAAAAGGTCTACACATGTCTTGTGATCATTTTTAAGAGAAGTCATTTTTCTTCGTAGACGTTTAAGATAAAAATGGAAGACAAAGATAGATTATGACCTTACTATTGGGAGAATGTGGTGGGGTCTGATTTCAAGATTGGGGCAAAGCAATTGGGTGATCAGTTGGAATGAATGCAAAAATATGTTCTGAAACAAACACACCTCTATTTTTTTTTAATGTATATAAATACCAAAAAGTATGCTTTTTCTCTGTCTCAATTTAAATGTCTTAATTTGTTTGAACATAACGTTTAAGAATAAAGATAGATTTTTAAATATGAAAATCTTAATTTTAAAATATATAGTCTTTTACGTTTAATGATCTTAAACTTGTTACGCAGTTTGTTAAAAATTAAAAAAAAAAAAAACTTACAAAAATGATAATGTTTGTCCACACGTGAAAGCGGTCCCAATAATATTGAACAATTCTAACTTCATAAATGGGATTCAACTGACACACACTCTTATGCATGTGCCCAAATCCTCCAAAGATAAAGGATAATTCACACTCGTGAACATCAGAAGTCTCTTAGCTTCGCTTCTGTTTGATCATAAATTTGAAGTTATATTTGGACATGCATTTTTTCTTAAAAATTTGAAGTCTGTGAGCGGAAGTCTTAAGAACTAAAAAACTGACCTGAGTCAGTTTTTGAAACTTGAAAATATTTGAAGATCACATTTAAATTTCATAATCAAATGGATATTTGAAGACAAATTTTCAAAATCTATGACCCACCGTACAATAGGAGCCCTCCCCAAAGGGGAGTGAGCTCTTTGCCTTGTGTTTTCTTCTACTTTTTTGGGTGTAAAAGTTTGATTTTTGGTTGTTTGTAAGGCTAAGTTTAGTAGGGGTCCTTTGTGTGTGTTTTTAACATAGAAAGGACCTAATGAATTCACATGTAATGTAATGTTGAAACAAGAATGAATGATGTGGGGACCTTTCTGTCCTATGGGTAGTTTGGTTCTGTTTCTTACAATTTAATATCTTGTCACTTTCAATTTACAAATTATATTATTTATTTATTTTTGATAATTTTTTTTTCACATAACAGGATCAACCACAAGATTTAAGGACATTTTTATATATAGATCTATTTTCTTACGATGGGTGGTCACTATTTTTAAGAGAAGGCGTTTTTCTTGATAAGCGTTGTAGATAAAATGACAGATTATCTTTGGGTATGGAAAAATCTTTAGTAGAGTGTGTGTTCTTTCGAATGAGAGCCTACACAACGTGAATTCAAAATAGTCAGACTCCGATACAAATATGAGACAAAAAAAAAATACCAAACACCTCTATCTATCACATGCAATCAGTAAAGAATTTAGTTTGGAAGGTTGACAAGAATGATAATGTCTGTCCACACGTGAAACCGGTCCCAATAACTAATTAAACCAGTAACTCTACTTCTAGTTAACTTCATACCTCTGTTGTTTATTTTTACTCGTTCACAATTTTGAAATAATAAATAAAGTGTATATTTTATTATGATACACATATTAATTAGTGTATAGTATAAAGTAGACTTGATAAATAATAATAATTTGGAATGAATAATTTAACTCTGAGGGTAAAGTAAGAAAAAAAATCTTTTTCTTTGATATGTTAAAATGAACTAGTAAAAATGAACCGAAAGATGAATTTGGATTCAATTGACACAGAGTTTTATGCATGTGAATGGGCATGTGCCCAAATCCTCTCAAGATAAAGAAGAATTCACACTCGTGAACATAGAGGCCACTTAGCTAAGATTCTCAAGATTTCTCTTTGACATTTATGTAGAGATGGACAAATTTGGGGACACAAACATTCAACTCTTTGGTCCTTGTGACAATAAACTACTATAAGGAATAGGGGGTAACGTGGACCTTTTTACACAATATGTCATTGCATTTTAATTTTGTAACGGGTCACCTGTCTTATTTTTCAGTTCCTAATCTCAATCTCTTATAAACGACTATTTATAGTTATCTTTTAGGTGATTTGACATTGTGAAAATTATAAAACTCTGAATCTATAGAAGTTAGTTGTGACAATGGTTGACAAGAAAACATATAGAGAGAGGGGTGGTGGGGATTCTGAAGTTTATGAATACACTAGTGAACTTATCTGCGCTTTGCGCGGAGAAATAGACTTTATCACCCGTCTTTTTTCTGAAATAATTTTTACTTTATTTAAAAATTAATTTTGACTATGAAAAAATCAAATTTAACCTATATGTTTAGAATTTCAAATCAAATGTTATTTTGTCTCATTTGTGAAAAAAAATATAACAAAACACAACTCTGTTTTTAAAAATTTCTAGTAAAATGAAAAATATTTAATTTCTAATTATATATGGCCAAATGCCCACCAAATTCATGATTATTATTTTTTCTTTCTAATACTTGAATATTAAAATCATCAAAAAATATAATCAATTTTATTTCCAATATTTTTTTCAAACGTATAATCAAAATAGAAGAAATTATAATATACATATAAAAGTCTTTTTCAAAACTTAAGTTTTTGTATTCTAAACCAAAAGTTACATAAAAACATTATCTATATTTTGTTTTGAGTAAATATGAAAAAATATGTATAAAAAAAGGTTGTTAGCAAACCTTTGACTATATTTTTCTTTAAGTTATCTATTTATTTAATTAGTCTTTGCTACTCAAGAAATAAATAAATAAAAACATGATATCAGAAAATTTATTTAAAAACACATCTCATTGTATTGTCCAAAAAAAAGAGGATATAAACACAAAAATAACTTCCATCCGTTTTTCTACTAAATAATTTTTTTGTGAAAAGTTGATATTCATTTGGTGAGTAGGTATAAATATAATGGTATTCAAAAAAAATTTAATCAAGTTATGAAGTTTTTTAAGTTTTCAAGATTCATAAATGCACAAAGTAATGCTAAAAAGAAAATAATATGTTCAATCTATTTAAGAATTTATAGAAAAGGCTAACGAGCAAGATATATATGCTTCATTAACGCTTAATTTTTTCCTTCCAAAGACAATAGAAACATTACATATCTTAATGAGTATGTAGCAATGAAAAAACATTAAAGTCTTACAAAATATAACTATTCTAACAATTCCTATTATCATACTTAAATACCATGAACTAAGAAAAATCATATGCGTGAAATTCTGTTTCTTCTTCTTTTTTCTGTGAATTGAATTTTATATCGAACTATGATTCTTCTAGATATTTAATTAGTTGAAATATGAGTGTCATATATTTGTGGTGATTTTTTTTCTTTTTCTTGTGTATATTATTTTTTATTTCTAATATTTAATTTTCTTTAAGCACTTTTAGTCTTTCAGTGAAAATGTACTATATTGAATTAAGGAAATTATTTGCAGGCAAATGATAAAAAATCTATAGGTAGATATTTCAAGTATTTTTCTTTTGAATATTTTTTTGTGATCATATCATCTAATTTTTAAGGATTTAATTGAGAATTTTTATTCATTAAAATATTAAACTTGATTGAAATGTTCAATGCATTAATTTGTAAGACTACCATTTCGATTATATGTGAATGAATTGTATTCGCAAGAACAAAAAGGACATCACAATAGAGATTTTTTAAACAGAGATCTAATAATATATGATGATGAAAAAATATATATAAAAAATAAATTACTTCTACAATTATATATTATACTAAAGCTAAAAATGCATAACAACTTAATATCCCTTTGTGTCACTATATGATATTTTTAATTTATATTATACTAAAGGAGTTAATAACTTTGATGGTCACTCAACTATCAACTATTTTCACAAAAAGTCACTCAACTTTCATTCTCAACTCAAAAGTCACTCAACTATGCCTTCTTTGCACAGAAAGTCACTCGACATATTTAATTATTTTTTTCACTAAAATTTTCTGACATGGAATTTTATTTTTAACCAAAATTTTAAAAACCAAATATATATCCATTTAATGATCCGACCCATTTAATCCGACCCGCTAAATCATTAAAAAGTCTTCATTCTCTCCTAACCTATATTATAGATTCATAAATCCATTTATACTATGTGTACTGCTTTCAGTTGAATATATATATATATAGGTTAAGATTAGATTTTCTTCTAATTGCAGCGATTTGCACATACTATAAGTGATGATTGATGACTTTTTAATGACTTAGCGGGTCGAATTAAATGATCTAATGGATATACATTTGGTTCTTAAAATTTTGGTTAAAATAAAATTTCATGTTAGAAAATTTTAGTGAAAAAAATATTAAATATGTTGAGTGACTTTCTATGCAAAGAAGGCATAGTTGAGTGACTTTTGAGTTGAAAATGAAAGTTGAGTGACTTTCTGTGAAAAGAATTGATAGTTGAGTGACCATCAAAGTTATTAACTCTATACTAAAGCTAAAAATGCATAACAACTGAACTTCTGTTTTTGTCACTACATGATATTTTTGATTTATTTGAAGAATTTTATTCCTTAGAACAAATATGATATATGTCAAACCTCAATATGTGATTATTATACAAAGAGAATGAATATTGGAATGAAATTAATCTAAAAATAAATATTATGAATAAAATATATAAAGAAGATAAAATATATCAAAAGTAATACTTCTCCAAATAGATTTGAGATTCTTAAGATAAGCATACAAGTATTAATACATTTATTTTTGTGAAGGTAAATACAATAAGATATAACATTTTAACTTTTCAAGAATGAAAAGATGTAGTAAAACAAAACTAAAAAGAGTAATAATATAAGTGAGAAAATAGACAAGAAACGTAGAGAGACAAGAGAGAACTTTCTTATTCTTCCAAGTATATTCAAATATTTTCTAAATCTTCAAGTGCATAACACATCCTCAAGACCTCTATTTATATTGTTATAAGAGGCATCCAAAAAGATAGCAATAAACATGATATTAATTATTGAGAATGTGGGGAAGACTAAAGGGTGTGACAGATAAATGAGGAGATGATGGAGGTGTGAGTATTATTACACATAAAGGTGAAATTATATCTTGAAGTTATGGACATCCACATTAATATAATAAATTTACAAAAAAACATTAATTATATACAAATAATAATTATATTAAAAATGAGGAGAAAATTTTAAAAATGTCCCAAAAAAGGAGAAAAAAGATAAATAGGAATGGAGGCCTAGAGAGGTGCCACATCACCTTGTCTATGTTTCTCCTTTATATATATATATGATTGGACAGTTGAATATCTTTAATCCGAAAATATGTTGTATATATAGAGATCAAAAATTACTTTTTATGTATATGTATTAAATCTTGAGCATTCTTGACGAAATTCCTGATTTCGCTATTGCTTGGATGCACCTTTCACACAAACAGTACATCTAAATATGACTATGAATAGCATAAGGGTGCATTCAACAATCAAAAGTGGATCATGATATATTCTTTGCTGGAAACTGGGAACAGAGTACATGACCCACTTCAAATACGGTCAAGTGGCTGAACGTCCCTCTCCTTACGATCAAGTGGCTGAACAAAAATGAATGTAACACTGACCTTATGTGTTAGGCTCACCTAGTATCTATAATCTATACTAGTTTATCTAACCATAATCTCTTTGGGCTTATATTTAGAATAAAATTATCAATGGAGAAATAGCTTTGCACACACTTCAAACAACAAAATTACAGTCCAGAGCAATTTCGCAGTGTATTTTCCTTCTCTCTGTTATTTTTATAACTCAAATATATCAATTACTACAGACCTACGCCAGGAATATATGCACATCATAAAAACAAAAAGCTTTGAAGCACACAGATAGCATGCTGAAATTCCTGCTATAATAGCTGCTTTCAATTGTATAATGGAAAATGAAACAACAAATTCATCGTGTGACTAAGTAAAAAGAAGCCTAAACACATCAGGAAGAAAGGCCCTGACTGCAGATCATATGTCCTCAAAAGTCCAGTTGCTCTTATTTGTTACTAGAAAGAGAGCAACAAGGTATAAAGAATGAATAAATGATAATGACTCTAGAAAAACATAATTAAGAACTAATTAGGCTAGAAGAGAAAATGCAGTATTGGAACTAATTATGCAGTTGAGGTAGAATCACTTTCTGCAACTTTTCCGTCTGCGACTGTAGTTGGTGTATCCACCTTTGATTCTTTTGGAGTACCAACACTGGCAGCAGCTGGAGATCCTTGTTGTGCAGTATCTGCATCCTTGACTGACGAAATATCCTTGTCAATAGCAGCAGCTGGAGATCCTTGTTGTGCAGCATTTTCCTCGTTCTTGATATCATTAGCTGCTTTTCCTTTGGGACTTTTCTCATTTTTGGCATCCTTTGACGCCTTTGGTGTTGCGATTTTCTCATTTTTGCCATCCTTAGCCTCCTTTGGTGTGGAAATCTTTTCATTTTTGGCATCCTTTCCTACCTTCGTTTCCTTGGTGTCCTTTCCGTCCTTGGCATCCTTGCCTTCCTTTCCGTCCTTGGCAACCTTACCATCCTTGGCATCCTTGCCTTCCTTTCCATCCTTACCATCCTTGTCTTTCTCAGGAGGAGGTAGCATATGTGGGGGAGGGTTCTGCTTCAGCTTGAGAAAAAGTTGGCGCATTCTAGACAGGTCAGTGGGTTTCCCAGGCTTTGGGCCCTGGATGACTGAAACTGAAGGCTTCTTCTCCTCCTCCTTCTTGCCTCGCCTCTTCTCAATATTAGGGACCTCACGGGGTATAATCTCTGCAATTGCTTTAAAGTATTGTTTGTGAGCTTCTTTGTGAAATTTCTCTTGGTTGGCCAGGTATAACTGCACAAAAGCACATGGTTGGTCATATCCTATCAATTACTAATTTCACATAAAAAAGGTTTGAGTGCAAGCAGTTACTCTCTCCCTTTCTCGGTTATTAGCTTTTGTCGATTCACAATTGAGCGTCCGTTTTTCATAAAATGCTCGGATATACTCCTCAGCTTCAGCAATAATCTGATTCCTCATTTCCTTTTCCTTCTTCTCCTTCTCCTCAAGATAAATGGCATTTTGGCTGCAGAAAATAGACAGGAGACATTATTAGATAGCAAACATGCTCGATCTTCGCAAGCATTGTATGCATGTTAAAGCATTGGGCATGAGTATGCAACTGATGGTGTATATCAAGTAAAATAGTATAATATGTTTATAAACTTTATAAGAAACTGAATTTGATCTGAACCTCCTTGAGGTTCCAAATGCAGTTCCTCGCTAAATATCTCAACTATATAATCACTGCAGAAATTTTAACCATTTGAAGTAAGTTAAACATCACTATTTTCTGTAGAAAATGATAATATTCATTCATAGCCTGTTGAAAGTCTCACCGGAAAAAGGAGAGGTTAATTTCCTACAGTTCTATCGATTGTGTTCAAAATATGTACATATTATCCTAGAAAGGACATTTAGGAAACAGAACAATTCAATCACAGTCATTAACGACAATAATAGCATTAACCAAGAAAGCAGACTGTTGTCATCTGCCCCCTCCCTCCCCTACCCCCAATCACAATCATTGACGACATAAATAAGACATTAACCAAGAAAGCAAACTGTTGTTCACACACTGAATCACCAGAAAAGAAAAAAGGAACAATGAGAAAATCAGAGCTGAACACAGGGAGCTAGATTTTAAATTTCTAAGATCATACATGATTAAAGTTAGTCTTCTGCTCTACTAGACCAACATCACTTTCATACTCTCCTCTTTCATGAACTGTTAGAAGTCTTATTGCAATGACTGGCTTCTTTCACGCAATGACTGATCCAAGATGCCCCAGAGACATGCAAAACTCTAGCTACAAATTAGTAGTATGACATTAGTTTGGTCTAGTAAGATATTAGCTCGTCTTGACATCTTGGAAATTTTTAACGGCAAGTTTTGAAGCTGTTATTACTTATTTTGTTTTTGTATCGTGCAGTGTAGAAACTCAATTATGGTAATCATTGCAGATACCATCCAGCAAGTCTCAGAATGATTCTGTGTTTTAACTTCTGAACTGAAAGGAGTTGTCACAAATCAAATTACTCTTGATGCCTCCATTCTAATTTATCTCTAGAACACCACTACTTGAAGCTAAGATGAGTTTTATTCACAAAACAGCACATTCTGCAGTCTAGACTTCGAAATGACAAAGTCAAATAATTGCCAGTGTAATTTTTCTCTTATATCCAAAAAAATAACACAATCATCATTTCAAGTTGTTATCTTTGGTATAAATCAGCAGACCCTCTAGTGTTTGAGATTTTGAACGAATGTGACTCGTGAAAGAAAAAAAAGAAGCAATTTTCAAAAAAAAAGAAGAAGCATTTAAATCCATGAAGATGGAGAACAAGCTTAATTATTGATTGCAATCTATTGCACTGTGAGCAGCATTAATTACCTAGTCTAGTTCCTCTGAACTCATAAAATCAAATAAATCCTCATCATTACGCATCTTCAAGGATGATATAGCTCCTAAACAAATAATAGTTGCATGCTCAGTATATTGTACCAGAATAAAATACATAGTGTGTCCACCATAGTTTTTTTGTGTAATGCACTAGCAAACTTGAGTGAGTTGAGCTAGTGGTGATCCTGGCGCATATCAACAGTGAGGGAAGGTGAAGTTGCATTATCCAAATTCTACATGTTAGGATATTCCAGAGTAAGTGCAGCTAATGAAAAGGGGACTTCGTATACTGTGTGCTTTACGTCACTTAGAATGTTGGGTCTCTAACAACTTGATAGCACCTTCTAGGGAAATCAGAAGCAAATGAGTGGCTGACCTTTTGTTCTAAATACATTTACTCAAAGGATTTTAATTACTGGCACTGATAGTGTAATGAATTTATTACTCCATCAATGTGATTTAACCTGTTATATCAGGTTGTTTATCATTTTTTCCAGGATAACAATCAATGTTATTAAATAGACTTGCCTATATTACCTTTTACATCATCATTTTAAAGAACATAATTAAACTCTTCTCAATATACATCCCCTCCAAATCCTTGACAGCTCAAATACTGGATCCGCCACTTTCCGTGCATTGTAACATAAAGTATGAGTACATTTGGCTCTTGATTTATTAATTCCACTGAGAGCTAAGGTCATATATTTGCCATACAAGGACTCAACAAAAGGCAGATTAAGGCAATTAACGTCAAGCACAAATCTAAAAAACAAATTGAAAAAACCAAAATTGGAAATTCAGCATAAATGAAGCCAAAAGAAATACAATTAAGCATACACATTGTAAAACTTACCGACGCCATTCTCGAAAAGCAGCACCTTCCTCACGCATCTCGGTAGGATCAGGAAGCAACGGTCCATCAGTACCGGATGAAAAAAGGCCATCCGTATCAGCTCCGAGATCATATGGCTTGGATTGCACATCAGATCCTTGATTACCCTCCAATGTCTCATGAAAAGGTGAACCCTGATACTCACGATTAGGAGATGGAGCAAATCCACTATTCTCCGGCGACTGCATGTTATCATGATAGTAATGCTGCTGTTCACCTGCAGATAATTCATCTATATCCGACGGCATCGGCGGAGGAACATCGCCGCCGTCATCGGCGGAGGTAACATCGAACTCATAACGTTGGGAATGGTCGAACCCGTCGTAGTTGTGATCGTCGAAAGGACTTGCCGTCGACGGGATCTCTTCCGTACCGTCGGCGTAGGTTTGTTCGAAATTCTCCATATTTGTTGCGAAGTGTTTGAAAAGGTCCCCAGTGAAAATGTGGTTCTATTTGTATATGCAAATGAAAAATGCATGTTGCTAACGAACAGAGCGGTCGCACTGTGGAAAAAGTCTCTTTTTTCTGTCCACTTGTAGCTCTGCTAAATTTATTTTTAAGCCAAAAATATATAACATTATATTCATTAAAATAATATAATACAAATATAATACAATATATTAAAAAATAAAAAGCTATTTACTTTACACAATCTAATAGGTTGTGAAAAAAGCTATTTACTTTTTGCTAGTAGTATAGTGAGGATTGATTATACATTGGGTTTGTACAATGAGTGGATTAAATTGAATTTAAACAAACTAAAATTCATTTGTACAATGTTGGTTAGCCTATTCTATAGTTGTCTCCTTAGAAAAGAAATTGAGAGATGCATCCGGAGAAGGAAAATGGAGAAGTAATGAATTCCAAATCTCTTTGTTAGATTCTCATATTCCAATTTAATCCAAACAAACTTGTTTACTGCGCCATAGTGTTATTATCATCAATACCTTTTGAAGTACAAGCAATGAGAGGCTTGGGGAGGGAAAGGGAAGGAAAACCGAAGTTCCTGCTTAGAATTGAACTCTTGCTTACTCTAGGTCAAGTGAAGCTAGGAACCACTCATTCTTATGTACTGCACAAGATAACATCTTTGAACAACTTTAGGCCCCAGCAAAACAAAAAGCGTCCAGTTCACCTTACAGTTCTCCTAGCCAACTGAGTTGCATATTTGTTATTGAATGCTGGTTGAGAACAATTTAAGTTTTACCACTCCTCATAGTAACTCGGTGATAGTAAATTCAATTTTTTAGTCATTTGAAAGTTTCAGAGAGCCTATAAGGTGCTTATTCCCTTGTTAATTTAAGAGTAGTACATACTCCTGCTGTGAAATATTTGATCGATTCTGACGTCCGTAGATCTGGGATTTGGCGTTAATAGCTGCATTTAAGATCTATCTTGGGGATTCTCTCTTCCAAGCCTTAGGTTTGTGTATTTGTTTCAAAGACGGATGGGGAGGGGGGGGGGTGTTTATGGGTCTCCTACTCATTGCTTTAAGACTGACTCCTATTTAGTGAATGATAATTTACATAAATTTTCTTTGGAACATATTAGGAATCAGTAGCAAATCCATCCATGGATTCACGAGTTCTAGAACCCATGTTTCAGGGTCGTACAATACACATGCGTGTGAGCGTGTGAGATAAATTTCAAAACTCACTTTCTCGGGTTCGGGGGGAGGGGGCTCGAGGCAGGTAAGTCCTACCTTGGGTCCGGAGGGGAGGAGATCGAGGCGGGTGAGTTCTGCCTCGGGTGGGGGGAGGGCTCAAGGCGGGTGAGTCTTGCCACGGGTCTGGAGGGGCTCGAAGCGAGTGAGTCTTGCCTCGGGTCCGGAGCGGGGCTCAAGGCTGGTAAGTCATGCCTCGGGCCAAGGGGGTTGGGGCTCGAGGCGGGTGAGTCCTGCCTCGGGTCCGAGGGGATTGAGGCGGGTAATTCATGTCTCGGGTCTGAGGGGCTCGAGGCGGGTGAGTCTTGCCACGGGTCTGGAGGGGCTCGAAGCGAGTGAGTCTTGCCTCGGGTCCGGAGCGGGGCTCAAGGCTGGTAAGTCATGCCTCGGGCCAAGGGGGTTGGGGCTCGAGGCGGGTAAGTCTTACCTCGGCTCGGGGGGTGAGGGCTCGAGGCGGGTAAGTCCTGCCTCGGGGTCAAAAAATTTATGAGAACCTTCGTATTGAGTTTGGAACCATCACGTGTACTTATACCATTTTTTTCACGGCCATTTCTGCATTTATAGGTCCTTTTTTAGGAATCACGCAAATTTCTCAATTTTTCGTGTGTATATAGCCTATGGATCTAGCGCCCAGAGCACCAATTTTTTTTTTGTCAAAAACTTTATGAGGACTTCCGTATTGAGTTGGAGAACCATCACGTATACTCACACTATTTTTTCACGCCAATTTTCGCATTTATAGGCCCTTTTTTAGAAATTGGGTAAATTTCTTTATTTTTCGTGTATTAAAATAGCCTATAGATCTGGCGTTAGAGCACCCAAAAAAAATTTCTCAAAAAAATTAATGAGGACCTCCATATTGAGTTGGGGAACCGTTACGTATGCTCACACCATTTTTGTCGCGCCCATTTTTGCATTTGCATGCCCTTTTATAAGAATCACGCAAATTTCTTTATTTTTCGTGTGTATTAACCATGAAATGGCGCCCCGGAACACCCAAAAAAAATTCCTCAAAAACTTTATGAGGACCTCTGCATTGAGTTGAGGAACTATTACGTGTACTCACACCATTTTTTCTTAGGAATCGTGCAAATTTTTCAATTTTTCGTGTGTAATTATCCCATGGATCTGGCGTCCAAAGCACCAAAAATTTTCTTCTAAAAAAACTTTATCAAGACTTCCGTATTGCGTTGGGGAACCATCACGTATACTCACACCATTTTTTTTCATGCACATTTCCTCATTTACAGGCACGTTTTTAGCGATCGCGCAAATTTCTCAATTTTTTGTGTGTATTAGCTCATGGATCTGGTGCTCAGGAACAATCTAAAGTTTTTTCTCAAAAAACTTTATGAAGACCTTCGTTTTGAGTTGGAGAATCATCACATATACACATACCATTTTTTTCACACCCATTTTCGCATTTACAGGCCCCTTTTTAGGAATCGCGCAAATTTCTCAATTTTCCGTGTGTTGATATTAGCCCATAGATCTAGCGTCCGGAGCACCCAAAATTTTTTTTCTCAAAAAACTTTCTCTGTATTGAGTTGTGCAACCATTACGTATACTCACACCATTTTTTTCACATCATTTCTGTATTTACAGGACCTTTTTTAGGAATCGCGCAAATTTCTCCATTTTTTGTGTGTGCCAATGGATCTGGCATCCGGAGCATCTGAAAAAAAATTCTCTCAAAAAACTTTTTGAGGACCTCCGTATTGAGTTGGGAAACCATCACGTATTCTCACACCATTTTTTTCACGCCTATTTTCGCATTTACAGGCTATTTTTTTTATAAATCGTGCAATTTTTTCAATTTTCCATGTGTATTAATCCATGGATCTGGCGTCCAGAGCACCCAAAAAACTTTATGAGGACCTTCGTATTGAGGTTTGGAACCATCACATATACTCACACAATTTTTTTCACGCCCATATCCGCATTTATAGGATTTTTTTAGGAATCGTGCAAATTCCTCAACTTTTCGTGTGTATTAACCCGTGGATCTAGCGTCCAGAACACTAAAAAAAAAAATCTCAAAATTTTTTATGAGGACCTCCGTATTGAGTTGGGAACCATCATGTGTACTCACACCATTTTTTTCACGCCCATTTTTTCATTTTGTAGGCCCTTTTTTAGGAATAACGCAAATTTCTTAATTTCTCGTGTGTATTAGCCCATGTATCTGGCGCTCTGTAGCACCAAAATGTTTTTTCTCAAAAAACTTTTTAAGGACCTCTGTATTGAGTTGGGGACTCATCACGTATACTAAAACCATTTTTTTCAAGTTCATTTTCGCATTTACAGGCCCTTTTTTAGGAATCGAGCAAATTTCTTTATTTTTCTTGTGTATTTGCCCATGGATCTTGCGTTCGGAGCAGCCAAATTTTTTTTCTCAAAAATGTTTATGAGCACCTCCGTATTGAGTTGGGGAATCATCACGTATACTTACACCATTTTTTTCACGTCCATTTCCACATTTACAGGACCTTTTTTTAGAAAACACACAAATTTCTTAAATTTTCGATTGTATTAGCCCATGGATCTGGTGTCCGGAGTATTCAAAAAATAATTCTCAAAAATCTTTATGAGGTCTTCCGTATTGAGTTTGGGAACCATCACGTATACTCACACCATTTTTTTCTTGTCTATTTTCGCATTTACAGGCCCTTATTTTAGAAATCGCGCAAATTTCTCAATTTTTTGTGTGTACTAGCCCATGGATCGGGAGCCACGGAGCACCCTAAATTTTTTTCTCAAAATTTTTTATGAGGACCTCCGTATTGAGTTGGGGAATCATCACGTATACTCACACTATTTTTTCACGCCCATTTTCGCGTTTACAAGCCCTTTCCTAGGAATAATGTCAATTTCTCAAATTGTTGTGTGTATTAGCCCAAGTATCTGGCGTTCGGAGCACCTAAAAAAAGAATCAAAAAAATTTATGAGGACCTCCATATTGAGTTGAGGAACCATCAAATGTACTCACACCTTTTTTTTCACGCTCGTTTTCATATTTACTGGTCCTTTTATAGGAATCGCGCAAATTCTTTAATTTTAGTGTGTATTAGCCCTTGGATCTTGCGCCCCAGAGCACCCAAAATTTTTTTCTCAAAAAACTTTATGAGGACCTTTGTATTGAGTTGGGGAACCATCACGTTTACGCACACCATTTTTTTCAAGCCCATTTCCACATTTACAAGCCTTCTTTTAGGAATCACGCAAGTTTCTCAAATTTTCGTGTGTATTAGCCTATGGATCTGGCTTCCGAAACACCCAAAAGTTTTTCTCAAAAAACTTTATGAGGACCTCAGTATTGAGTTGGGGAACCATCACGTGTACTCACACCATTTTTTTCACACCCATTTTTGCATTTACAGACCCTTTTTTAGAAATCGCACAAATTTCTCAATATTTTGTGTGTATTAGCCAATGGATCTGGAATCGCAGAGCACCCAAAATTATTTTCCCAAAAAACTTTATGAGGACCTTCATATTGAGTTAGGGAACCATCATGTATACTCACACCATTTTTTTCACGCCCATTTTCGCATTTACAAGTCTTCTTTTAGGAATCGCGCAAATTTCCTAATTTTTCGTGTGTATTAGCTCATTGATTTGGCGTCCAGAGCACCAAAATAAATTTTTTTCTCAAAATACTTTATGACGACCTCCGTATCTAGTTGGGGAACTATCATTCATACTCACACCAGTTTTTTCACGTCCATTTTTGCATTTACAGGCCCTTACTTAGAAATCGAGAAAATTCTTTAATCTTTCGTGTGTATTAGCTTATGGATCTAGCGCCTCGGAGCACCCAAAAGTTTTTTGTCAAAAAAACTTTATGAGGACCTTCGTATTAAGGTGGGGAACAATCACGTATACTCATACCATTTTTCACTCCCATTTCTGCATTTACATGCCCTTTATTAGGAATAACTCAAATTTCTCAAATTTTCGTGTGTATTAGCTCATAGATATGATGTCCGTAACACCCATAAATTTTTTATAAAGAATCATTTTAAGGACCTCTGTAGTGAGTTGGGGAACCATCACGTATACTCACACCATTTTTTTCACGCCCATTTTCATATTACAGGCCCTGTTTTAGGAATTCCGCAAATTTTTCAATTTTTCGTTTGTATTAGCCCATGGATCTAGCGTCCACAGCACCCAAAAAAAAAAACTTTATGAGGACCTCTGTATTGAGTTGGGGAACAATCACGTATACTCACACCATTTTTTACGCTCATTTTCGCATTTACAAGCCATTTTTTTCAAAATCGCGCAAACTCATCTATTTTTCGTGTGTATTAGCCCATGGATCTGGCGATCCCGAGTACCAAAAAAAAATTCTCAAAAAACTTTATGAGGACCTTTGTATTAAGTTGGGGAACCATCACGTATACTCACACTATTTTTTCACTCCCATTTCTGTATTTACAGACCCTTGTTTAGGAATCGTGCAAATTTTCTCAATCTTTCGTGTGTATTAGGCCATGGATAAGGCGTCACGGAGCACCCAAATTTTTTTCTCAAAAAAAATTATGAAGACCTCTGTATTGATTTGGGGAACGATCATGTGTACTCACACCATTTTTTCACCCCATTTTCGCATTGACAGACCCTTTTTAGGAATCACGCAAATTTCTCAATTTTTCGTGTGTTAATGCCCAAGGATCTGGCTCCCCGGAGCACCCAAATTTTTTTTCTCAAAAAACATTATGATGACCTTCGTATTGAGTTGGGGAACCTTCACGTATACTCACATCATTTTTTCACGACCGTTTCCGCATTGAAAGGCCCTTTTTAGGAATCACATAATTTTTCATGTGTATTAGCTCATGCACCTGGCTCCCCAGAGCACCCAAAAATTTTATCTTAGAAAACTTTATGAGTAACTCTGTATGTATTTGGGAAACCATCACGTATACTCACAATATTTTTTTCACAACCATTTTCACATTTACAGGCCTTTTTTTAGGAATCACGTAAAATTCTCAATTTTTCGTGTATATTAGCCCATGGATCCGGCGTCTGGAGCACCCAAATTTTATTTTCTCAAAAAAAATTGTGAGGATCTCTGTATTGAGTTGGGGAACTATCACATGTACTCACACCATTTTTTTCACGTCCATTTCCGCATTTACAGACTCTTTTTTAGGAATCGCGCAAATTCCTCATTTTTTTCGTGTGTATTAGTCCATGAATTTAACACCCTGGAGCGCCCAAATATTTTTCTCAAAACTTTATGAGACCTTCATATTGAGTTGGGGAACCATCATGTACACTCACACCATTTTTTTATGCACATTTCCTCATTTACATGCCCTTTTTTAAGAATCGCGCAACTTTCTCAATTTTTCGTGTGTATTTGTCCATGGATCTAGCGTCCGGAGAACTCAAAAAAAAAATTCTCAAAAAACTTTATGAGGACCTCCGTATTGGGTTAGGGAACCATCACGTGTACTCACACCATTTTTTTCACGCCCATTTCTGCATTTACATGCCATTTTTTAGGAATCGCGCAAATTTTTCAATTTTTTCGTGTATTAGCCCATGGATCTGGCTCCCCGGAGCACCCAATTTTTTTTTATAAAAAAACATTATGAGGACCTCTGTATTGAGTTGGGAACCATTATGTATACTCACACCATTTTTTCACCCCCATTTCTGCATTTACAGGCCCTTTTTTAGGAATCGCGCAAATTTCTCAATTTTTCGTGTGTATTAGCCTATGGATCTGGCGCCCTAGAGAACTTAAAAAAAAATCTCAAAAACTTTATGAGGACCTCCGTATTAAGTTGAGGAACCATCACGTATACTCACACCATTTTTCACGCTCATTTCCGCATTTAGAAGCCATTTTTAGGAATCGTGCAAATTTCTCAATTTTTAATGTGTATTAGCCCAGGGATCTGGCATCCGGAGAACCCAATATTTTTTTCTCAAAAAACATTATGAGGACCTCCGTATTGAGTTGGGGAACCATCAATGACCTGATGCCACCACTCCTCAACACTAGCCAACCAAATGATCTCAGACTTGTAAATACGGGGTGTACATGATCGGGTGTTTTTAGATTTTTCAAATATCAAATCAAATTATTTGTGTCAAATTTTTAAATTTATAAACTCATTAAACTTGGGGTTTTTTTCGGATATTTCAACCTCGGATTTTTTCGGGTTGATTCGGATTTTTTAAATACCAAACCAAATTATTTGTGTCGAAATTTTAAATTTTTAAATCAAACCGAACAAATAAACCTCGGATTTTTTCGAGGTTTTGTATTTTTTCGGTACAATATTCATACAAACATATAATTAACTTGTGTTTCAAATATTTCTTTAGTCCAATCAAAATATAAATGTCTAAGGTGTTTTTAAGAAAATAACACAAAATATGAGATGAGTGATGACACTAAAATATTCATTAAAAATAATAATGAAATAGTATAAAATAAATATTGCAAATTGATAAGTCATAATGAACATGATCATAATTTAAAAGTACTAAATCATGCTAAAATAAGTCTAATAATTATTAATAAATATAATTTGGTTATGTATTTTAAATGTCTAAATCAATGTAAAACTAAAGAACAAATATTCAACATAATTGTCATTCTTAGTGTTGAATTAATTTATTTATTTTTAGCATTAGTATTGATTTGATTTTGAATTGAGCTTTATTAGAGTGACTAATGTCTATGGACTATAACGTTTATTGAACCATTCAAAATTAAGTCTCAAAAAACTTGAAAAAATATGTTAAAAGATAAAATTTATGAAAACGTATAAGTAATATTTAGAAATTACATCATACTTTTATATATAAAATAAATTTTAAAAATTATATATATAATGTCGGGTTGGTTTAGTTTCGTGTTAACTTTTTTATGTTAAAACCAAACCAAACCAACCCAAGTATAGTCAGATTTTTTTTCTTCAATACCAAACCAAACTATTAGTCGGGTTTTTTTCCTTGGTTTGATTGTTGGTTCAATTTTGTGCATCCCTACCTATAATGATGAGAAAACAACTAAGAGCTTGCTCGAATACAACCTTTATCTTTATATTTGTAGTCGTTTGGCGTGAGGTATAAGATATTATAATTCCAGAATAAATTACAAGGTTGTTTTATCCTACATTTGGTTGGAGATATTAGATAGTTTTTAGATTATTTGTCTCACCATTTATACCATAATGATGCGAATCACCGAGAAAGAAGAAGTGGAATGACCACTTTGGTGTCATGACATATCAAATATGCTTAGATGGCTTGTAATAAAGCAGAAAAACATGGAGAGCAAACAATCAGGAAAAATACTAGCATGATACTCATTCAGTCATTTGAGTCCTGTCAATGTTTAGATTAAAATTACAAAATCAACTAAAGCTTAAACATTCAGGTTGCTAAGAGTTACAGAAAATAAAATTGGGGTTCAGTAAAGATTAGTTAATAAAAATAACTGACATTTCTTATTCATATGATATAGGCTTGAGCAAAAGATGATGCTCCAACTGGTAATCTCTTGACAAATTATTGCTATTAGTTATGGGAAGATGGAGAGAATCACTATTTCAACAGCATAACTATCAAGATGGAAATGGTTCATCCAGTCATAATTGGTTTACTTCTTGAGTGATTTTCGCTGCTTCTTCATCAACGCAAACATCTCGCGATGTAATACCTACTGTTAGGCAATCTGACACTAGTTGCTGAGCAATTCAAAAAATGGAAGATAATGCTGAACATCTCTTAGAGGCCATGTCCCAGCAATCATAATTCCCAAAAAGCTGGGAGAACAGAACTAAACTACTGGAAAAATGGAACTTTTGGATTTTACCAGTCTTGACCTCATAAAATTTGAAACATGATCAAACTATCAGGAGAGAAGGCAAGCAGCAACTTAAAATACAAATGACACTTATGTCGAATAGATAAGCAAGAACTTAAAATAAAAGAAAGAAAAAAGACCGTAGAAAGCGCAACTAACCAGTTTTACATATATGGTAATGAAGGAGCCAACCACAGCCAGTTTTAATCTGTCAATTTCCTAATTTCAGGAAGATATACACCGCACCACAGAGACTATACGAACAGGAGGAGTGAGGACTGAGGAGCTTGGAGACGTTTTGGAGTACATAGAAGGTTCAGAAATGGGCTTTTCAAAGAGTGCCAGAATTGGTAAGACGTGTACAAGCAAAACTCGTTGGGAGGAACTTGAATTGCCATACAGCCATGGTGGTGAAACAAGCTGTTCAAGCAGCTCAACTATGGCTTTTTATATAAGAGCAATTGTAGATGAACATCCCAAGAATATGAAAGATGGAAATTCTGGAGATCATGGATATTCAAAGATATAAAAAACTCTAATTCTCAAAACCATATATTGTTAGCACACACATTTTGTGATTGTTCATTGAATCATGAGAATACGTTTAAGACTTAGTCTTCCCTCTATTGGGACAAATTCTTTTACAGAAAATAATATATATCAAAAACTACCAAGGGAAGGGAGAGAAGTGAAGCTTCAAATATGGTAAAATTACAGAAAAGCTCAGCTTTTAATATGTAACCAACTCTACTTGCAGCAGTAACTAACCTAATACTTATACAGGGTCAAGATTTTGTATCGGACATGTTTGACACCAAGAAATCACACAATTTGGAATTTTCTTTCCAAATTTCTGTAGTGTTCAGAGTATTTGGACACAATTCAACAGGTCAGAGTTCGTTCTTCCACATGTTTACGGTTAGGTGGAACTGCTATTAAGAGAAAGTAGCTAGATGTCCGGAAACAACTTAATTGAAACAAATTATGATTGAAACCTGCTAGGAATGCAATCATAATCTCGTTCAATCAAAAAATTATCAATTAAATTAACCTGCTAGCAGTGCAACCAATAACCCTACGCATTGCCCAACAAAAGAACAAAAAAAATCAGCATGAGCAACCTTAATCCTGAACAAGAATTCACAACTCTTTAATACTAAAAAGACCTGTATGCAATTAAATATTGGCATCCGCTTTCCATTGATGTTTACACTATGTGAAACCAGGACACATCAGTACAATCAAGCATAAAATAGGCCTTCATAGTTGCTGCTCGAGTTTTTGCCACATTGATTGTGTGCTACTGAATACTGATATTACTAAATGCAAGTGTAAGGATTCAGATAATTTTGCTTTGACTCAAGCCTGAGTCACGGTGATATAGTTTATTCTATTTCGTTGAAACATTATCTCGAAATACACCTAGAGAGAATTGTGAAAGCAACATCTCTGAAATTCAAGATACAAAATTCTGTCAAAGCAAGTTACAAAGATGAAATGAAGCTCAAAGAAACAACCTTTTCATGAAGATTTGATGGAATCCACAAAGCCGCTACTAAGAAGCCTCTCCACATACTTTCCCAATATATCCACCTCAAGGTTAACCTTCTGCCCCACTTTCTTCAATGGAATCACCACATTCTGCTGCGTGTACGCCACCAACATGAAGTTAAAACAGCCTTCTTCATCAACCACATCGACAACAGTCAAACTAGTCCCATCCACAGCAATGAATCCTTTTGGCACAATGTACCTCAAAATCTCTTTAGCAGTTTTCACCTTCACCCACAAAGAATCCCCTTCAGTTTTGAGCTCAACAATCTCACCAGTCCCATCAACATGTCCCTGCACAAAATGACCCCCCATTCTAGTAGTAGGCCTCAAAGCCCTCTCCAGATTCACCAAAGACCCTTGTTCCAATTCGATCAAAGAAGTCTTCCTTAGTGTCTCCGGAGCTAACCCAACACTGAATTCCAAATTCTGGGTATCGAAATCAGCTACTGTTAAACAAGTTCCGTTGACGGAAATGCTGTCGCCGAGATTGATATCTTCAAGAATGAGTTTTGCTTGGATTTTCATTGTGAAACTGTCGGGTTTATCGTAACCCAGTTGTTTAATTTGACCCATTTCTTCAACTATGCCGGTAAAAAGGGAAGTGATTGGACTGGAAGAAGTACGACATTGTTGGGGCTTTAGAGGCCTGATAAAGATGGGAGAAATTGAAGGAGATTTGAGAAAGAAGGCTCTTTTGAGCTGGGGATTCGATGGAGTTGGTAGTAGATTGAAAATGGTAGAGTTTTTGGGGGAGATCGAAGGGTTTAAGTGCTTGGAAGGAGAAGCAAATGAGAATGAAATTGTCGCCATCGGCTCTTTCTGGTTCTCTGCTGAAGTGCTAAGTTTTCGGAACTTCCAATGGGGTTTGACATTTTTCCAGATTTTATTACAGCTCTATTTTCCCTAATGATATAAATTAAATGAGTAATCAAACTTTTGACAAAAGAATTATTTATGTCATTCACTCAAAATTTGTCTCAGTTATGTTATTTTTGTTTTAGAAAAGATTTATTCATATCATTATTTCAACGAATAACATAGATGAATCTTTTCTCAAAATTTGATGGAGTATTTGAACATTTTTTTAAAAAAAAATAAAATAAAATTAATGACGTGACCGAATTGTAATTGACCATGTGTAAGAAATAATTTTGCAAAATCGAAATTGTTTTCAAATAACAAATAATGGCATGAATGAGTTTTTTATCAAACGAAAATGACATAGATGAGCTAAACATTTAACGAAAGACATAGATGAACATTTTTTTCAAAATTCGATAGCATATTTGAACATTTTTCATTAAAATATAACTTGTTGTAACTCATAGTAGTAAAACCTCGACGCAATACATAGTGAGCCTTTAAATTTATTGAGAAATTTCACTTAGGGATCGTTTGGTAGAGTGTATAAAAATAATGTTAAATAGAGTGTATTGATAATACTTGCATTAATAATGTATGTATTAGTAATGCTCACGCATTGTTTGGTTTGATATATTAAAAATAGGGAAAAACGTAAAAAAATACCCCTCAATTTTGTTTTATTGGTTGACTATGCCCTTATCGTTAAAGTGAAGTTAATTTTACCCCTATTGATACTAATTTCACCATATATACCCCTCATTTGACAGAAAACCCCAAATCAACTTAAATTAACCTGAATCTTAAAAAACGACCCGTTACCCATTTTTAAACCCATGTCCGACCCTCTAACACTTAAACCAAGAAATGAACAAAGGGAAAATAGGGGAGGAATGTAATGACCCTCTTGGTCATTTCTGTGTCTTGCCTTCTGTGTGTCGTTTAGAGCGTTTCTGTAGCGACCCCAAGTCATTTATGACTTGCTGGGACTGACAGTTCGGTCACCTGGTCGTTCGTTTGGTCTTGGTGTAAGTCAGTGTGATTAGGCGTTTTTAACCTTTGAATTTTGGCTTAAGTTTGACTTTGGTCAACATTCTGAGTAAACGCGCTCGGATGAGAATTCCGTCAGTGCAGTTAGCTCCGGAATGTCGAGTTTGGTCTAGATTGACCCTTTTTTTGTGTCCCGAGGTTTTCGATATTTTTCCGAGCCCTTTTGTGGGTTTTGACTTAAAATGACTTTTGAAAGTGGGATTCACTTTTTATCGAAATGACCTCTGATGGAAATTTCGACTGCGCCGTTGAGTCTGGAATATCAAATTTGGTATGGTTGCATATCTCGTTTGCGTGCACGGGGTTCCGAACGAGATCGGAGTACCCCGTCGGGGTTTTTAGTTGTTGGAAAAATTGCTGAAAATCTGCATTATAATATAATGCAGATTTTCAGCAACATTTCCAAAACTTCAAACTCTCTTAACTCTCTCATCTCTCAAACGATTTGGGCGATTCAAAAGGCAAAGTTGTGAGATTTTTCGAGGGCAACGCGTTGGTGAGCTCGGATAGTGGTTTGGGGTTCCCGTTGAGGTAATTTCGCGATAAAACCTGACTGCAGTGCCTTTTTCGAGCATTTGTTTTTGGTATTATTGTTTTGGTCATATCTCACTCATTTTAGCTCGGTTTTGGGTGATTCGAAGTCCCACATGTTTAGAATTGTCGTAACTTCGTTGTAGAGTGTTCAAGGAGTGCTGGGCACCTTTTGATTCTCGTTAATTTCAAGTTTAGGCTGCTGCAATGTTTTCTTTTAAGTTGATATAAGTGTGGTTTTCTTGCTTGTTGGGTGTTGATGCGTTTTGATCCCCAAATTGTGTTTCATTTTGGACCACAAGTTTGGAGTGCTGTTTGGGGTCACTTGACGGAGTCAAATTCGGACAGTTAGGTGCGGTCCCACGATTCTCCTTTTGACTCCAAAATTGACCCATCTCCGTTTGTT
>NW_006239170.1:312765-312972 GCF_000226075.1 Solanum tuberosum
TCTGATAGTTTGAGCCTTAGATTAGGCGTTATCGCTACTTGCTGCACTTCTGTATCTTTTCCCTCTTATTCTGCAGTTCCGATGCATTCTCGAAGGTTTAGTGCATCACTCGAGGCATGGGATTGAGATAGTATAGGCTTGGAGCCTTTTATGTGATATCTTAGAGTGGACGGCGTTCCACGGTGGTTGTTGTTGGATTAAATCTTA
>NW_006239170.1:313487-347831 GCF_000226075.1 Solanum tuberosum
AGTTCCAGCCTTCTTTTGCAGCTGTGATTCGGAGACGAGGGCGAGCACTTGGCGTTTTGGGGTTTGTTCTGTCTCCTTCTTTTGTTTTAGCTAGTCTTGTTGCCTTTGAGACACGCTCTGTTGTGGTCCACTTTTGGGACTTGTACTCTTTATTAGATAGCTCTGTACTAGTGACTTCCAGGTTCTGGGAGGGATTTCTGTATATATTTATTTTGGGTTGCTTCCGCCTTGTTATCCTTGTTTAGATTATTGTTTTCGCTAGTTTCTGCCCTTTTGCTCATTGCTTGATGTTCTGGGTTACGGGTTGGCTTACCTACTGGTAGGGTATAGTAGGTGTCATCATGACTCGAGAAATCGGGTCGTGACAAGGAAGAAGCAATAACTTCAGCCTTTGTTTTCCCATTTTTCTAACCAGCCTCTCCTCTCCACGCTGTTGTCCAGCCACCAAACAACCACCCCTGAACGACCCTATTTTTTCCGTTTTCATAGCCACCATCACCCACTTTCCGGCCAGCGACCAAACCCACCTGAAACCAGCCCACTCCAGTGGAAAACAATCCATAAACCACCTCACAACTAGATGCCAACTCCGGTGAACCAGACTACCCTTTACTGCCTCTTTTCTCCAGTCAAAATGCGACCCTACTGGTCGACTTCCCTCAACCCATCTTCCTTCTTCAACCAGAAACTCCGGTGAGCCACATCGGAAACACCTCCAAACAACCACCACTCACCTCTAAATCGCCAGAAATCACTACCCCAAAACAACCCTTTCCGCCGCCGCCTCATCGACACGAAAAAACCACCGCGAACATCATCAACTCCATGAGCTCGTGAAACCCAACAACAACAAGCAATCACCATCGTTGCTGCTTCTCTTCCCCTTCTGTTTCACGATTTTGTTTGTTTTGTAGATTGCAGATCTGCATTTTCAGCAAATCAGAAATCTGTATTTTCAGTAAACCAGAACTCATCAGCCCTCTAACTTCGACAACAGCAATCAACTCCGTCAAAAATTACTTTCTTTAATTGTTTTGCTCTTTTTGTTGTTATATTTTACTACATTTCAGGTGAATTATTTGACTCTCATTTCAAACTCCGACCATCTTATTGTTTTTTAATGATTTTTAGTTATTAATAATTTTTGGGTGAACATTGTTCTTTCTTTCAATTTGTGTTAATTCCAAATGTGACAGTATTAAGTACTTTATATATTTGGTGATGCTTTGTTTTATTAATTCCCATGTTAAAAATGAAATGATGAAATTGTTCCCAAATTTTTTTTTGAGTAAAGTACCTCCGACGATTTCAGCAGTAAGTGTTTTAATGGTGGAAGGAGATGAAGAAGATTAAACAAATGGGTTTGGGGTTTTAATTGATTATGAATTAATTTGATTTAGTGGGTCGGGTTTGGATTAAAAGAGAAACGGGTCATTTTAATTGAAATTGGGTAATTTTGGTTGATTTGGGCTTTCCATCCAATTGAAGGGCATAAATGATGAAATTAGTTAGGGCAAGGGTAAAAATAATTTCATTTTAACGGTAAGGGTAGAGTCAACCAATAAAACAAAGTTGAGGGGTATTTTTGATCCTTTTCCCTTAAAAATAACATGCATTGTATAAAAAAATTTATTTATAAAAATATCTTTGACAATTATTGTGGAGAAAAATGTAAAAGGAGTTTTGAGGGGCAATTGGGTTTTATCTATGCCAATGCATGCATTAAATCCCTTTGCATTATTTATATCTAGAAATTCATGGTATTAGTGATACACTCCTCAATACACAATAGAGTGTATAACTAATGTAAGATGAAAAGGGTAAACCAGACAAGGTATTACTAATACACACAATTAATGCATGAATTGTATTTGCTAATACATTCTACCAAACAACCCCTTAGACACTTAGCCTCAATTCTTAATAAAATATTTCAGATAGACATTTTTAACTATCTATTAGGTGAATGAAAATATTTCAGATAGACATTTTTAATTCATATTTCGAAAAATAATTATTTGTGTATATTTTCATTCACCTAATAGATAGTTAAGTTAATCACATAATATATATCATTTATTTTAAGGAAAAATTATGCGGTTAAGCAAACTTATCTACTTAATTACTCATCATATCTATAATTTGCTATAATTACCACTCGCGACTAACATTAACCATTAATTACGTGGGCTGAATTCAAGTTTGTATAATTAGCCACGTTTGTATAATTCGCCACATTTGTATAATTCACAACTAACAATTTTTTATTTGATTTGTATTTGTATACGATAGTTTGTATTAGTATATGACATGATTTCCTTTGATTTTTCAGTTTTATCACCATATACATTCAATCTTTTTTTTTGTATAACTTTTAAAAGTTTGTATAAATGTGTAGTTTTTGGATTTTGTATAATATAATTTATATAATGTAATTTGTATAATATAATTTGGGGAAAAGGGTAAAAAATACCCTCCAACTTTATTTTATTGTTTGACTTTGCCTTTGCTATTAAAATAAAGTTAGATTTGCCCCTACTGTTACTAATTTTACCATATATACCCCTCATTTGACGAAAAGCCCCAAATTGACCCAAATTATCCGATTTAAAAAAAAAAACCCATTCCCTATTTTTAACCCAATGCCCTGACTCCTATAGAGGATAACCCAGTTAACCCATTCCCCTTTTACCACGACTACCATCTTCCGGCGACCTTTTCTTTCAAATTTAGCAACAAAATCAAACTTTCATTTGATTCTTCAAACATTTTGATTATTTTTTTAGAATTTATTTTTAGAATCTTTGAAGCAATGGGAGAAGAAGATAAAGGAGAAGTAGCTAAAAAGTTGATTGAAATAGTAAATGATATATCGAGCATATCGGAGTTTAGAAATTCGGTGAAGAACAGTTCTGTAATTTAGCTAGAAGGCTCAAGTTGTTGACTCCAATGTTCGAAGAGATCGTGATAGCAAAGAGAAATTAGCAATTGAATCGATTTCATTAAAAAAAAGCTCTTGAATCTGCTAAGGAATTGCTCAAATTTGGTAGCGAAGGCAACAAGATTTATTTGGTGCATTTGTTTACTTATTATAAGTTTAAATTCAGCTGGTTTTGTTTAGATTTTCTCAATTTGATTTGTGTTTAACTTGTTTGAAATTAATTGAAGTTCGTTAAACTGATTCTATTTGAAATTTGGTGAAGAAATTGTTTATTTGCTGAAATGATTGGGTAACAAATTTAAGGGATAAGGGTCTGAAAAATATCTCAACTTTGGTCGGATTTGCTGTTGCGATACTAAACTTTCATGAGGACCTATTACCTCCCTAGACTATTTAATACCGTATTTTTTACCCCATGAACTATTTAATAGTGTATTTTAAAGGTATATATATGCCATGTGGACACATTACTATTTATAATTTTGCATTATTTTTTATGTCCACGTGGACAAATATATATGTTTAAAATACGGTATTAAATAGTCTAGGGAGGTAATAGGTCCTCATGAAAGTTTAGTATCGCAACAACAAATCCGACCAAAGTTGGGGTATTTTTCAGACCCTTATCCCAAAGAGAAACAAGCCAAACCTCTTCCACTGGTCAAACTCAAACACTTAAATTGGAAAGGGGGGACATATAAATGGTAGTAAATTATTTACATTTTATGTTTGATTTTTTAGGATTAATGATGGATTTGTTTCTGATTAGTTTCCACATTGAAGAATTTTGAGAATAAACCTCTAGAAAAGATTTGATTTTTTTTCACCGGTTAACCCGGGGAATGGGTTAACCGGGTTATCCTCTAGAGGTTCGGGGCATTGGGTTAACAATAGAGAATGGTTTTTCTTTTTTAAATTGGGTAATTTGGATCAATTTGAGGCTTTCCGTCAAATGAGGGGTATATATGGTGAAATTAGTAACGGTAAGGGTAAATCTAACTTCATTTTAACGGCAAGAGCAAAGTCAAACAATAAAACAAAGTTGGAGGGTATTTTTGACCCTTTTCCCTATAATTTGTATAATTGTTTAAAGTTCATATGTTTATGTTTGTATCAATTCGTTATTTCGAGTTTTATCATATTTGTATAATTCCAGACTTTGTATTACTCAATTATACAAAAACACGCTAATAATACAAATGAGATGCGAATTATACACATTATTGCCCTCCCTCGCTCGCCTCTCCCGATCTCGCTCGCCTCTCTCTCCCTCTTCTAATCTCGCTTGCCAGATATACAAATATATATGTATACCAGTTACATATATACAATTGTCTAACCGATATATATATATAATTCACCTCGTTCGCCTCTCTCCTCCCTCTCCCAATCTCGCTCGCGCACTCTCCTTCCTATAACATGTAGCTACGAATCATAATTAACAAATTATAGCTATGGAGCGTAATTAAACTATTTTCCCCTTATTTTAATCATATACATTAAACTCAAATTAAAAATATCTGAAATTTTACCATTTATTAAGATAAAAAAAATACATATAGTTGAGAAGAATAATCATATATTACATAATTAACTTAATTATAAATAATTAAATTAATACTCAAGTATCTGAATAATTTTTTTTACGAGTTTAGGGGTCGTTTGGTAGAGTGTATAAGAATAATGTTGAATATGATGTATTAGTAATGCAAGCATTAGTAATGCTTGCATTATTTCTTATACATTGTTTGGTTTGATGTATTGGAAATAGCAAGTCTTGTATAAAGACTATTAAAAAATATTTGTTTACAAAAATACCCCCACATTATTATACACAATAGAGTGTGCATTAGTTATACATAGGTTGGAAAAGAGTACCAAACAAGGTACTAGTAATACACAATACTAATTCATGCGTTATTTTTCCTAATACACTCTACCAAACGACCCCTTAGTGTGTTGTGTAGTAAGCCTAAAAACTCTGTTATGATATTTTAGTACACTACAGAAATGAATTTGCACCGACTTGCCTGATCCAAAAAAAAAGGTGAAATTGTTCTGTTTTTTCAGCTGTCAACGATTTTGCTCAACAACGAACAGTCATGGTGTTCATCAATCTTCCGAATCACAAAACCCTAACCCTAGAAATTAACCCTTTTGTAACTTCTCTTCAAACCCTAACCCTAGAAATCCATCTAAAGTTCCATATCCCAATCACTCAACAACGACTTTATTCATCCTGCCGGCGTCTCCTCGATGCGGAAGCACTGTTATCCGATCTAGGGATTTCCCCTAATTCCACTCTAACCCTGCATGTTCCTCTTCTCGGAGGTATGCAAGCTCCCGTGGCACCGAAAGCCCGGCTTGAATTTCTTAACACGAGACCTCCTCCGAATTATGTTGCTGGGTTGGGTCGTGGTGCTACGGGTTTCACGACCCGTTCTGATATTGGTCCGGCTCGTGCTGCTCCTGACCTCCCTGATCGTTCAGCTGTTGGTGGTGCACCGGCAACTGGAGTTGGACGTGGACGTGGCAAGGGTGCTGGTGAGGAAGATGAAGAGGATGATGCGGAGGAAAAGGGGTATGATGAGAATCAGAAATTTGATGAATTTGAAGGTAATGATGTGGGGTTGTTTGCGTCTGCTGAGTATGATGAAGATGATAAAGAAGCTGATGCGATTTGGGAATCTATTGATCAGAGGATGGATTCTAGGAGGAAAGATAGGAGAGAAGCTAGGTTAAAGCAAGAAATTGAGAAGTATCGAGCTTCGAATCCGAAAATTACTGAACAGTTTGCTGATTTGAAGAGGAAATTGTATACATTGTCAAGTGATGAGTGGGACAGTATACCTGAAATAGGGGATTATTCGTTACGAAACAAGAAGAAGAGGTTTGAGAGTTTTGTGCCTGTACCTGATACTCTTTTGGAGAGGGCTAGGCAGGAAAAAGAGCATGTATCTGCATTGGATCCGAGGAGCAGGATGGTTGGTGGCATGGAGACGCCCTCTTCACAGACGCCAGTTGCAGATTTGACTGCGGTGGGTGAAGGGAGAGGAACTGTGTTGTCAGTGAGGTTGGATAGGATTTTGGATTCTGTTACTGGGCAAACCGTTGTGGATCCTAAGGGATACTTGACTGATTTGAAGAGTATGAAGATTACTAGTGATGCTGAGATTTCCGATATAAAGAAGGCTAGATTGTTGCTTAAGTCGGTTACTCAGACGAATCCAAAGCATCCTCCTGGTTGGATAGCAGCTGCTAGACTGGAGGAGGTTGCAGGGAAGATGCAGGTAGCAAGACAGTTGATAAAGAAAGGGTGTGAAGAGTGTCCTAAGAATGAGGATGTTTGGTTGGAGGCGTGCCGTTTGGCGAGCCCCCTTGAGGCTAAGGCAGTGATTGCTCAAGGTGTTAAGGCAAATCCTAATTCAGTCAAGCTGTGGATGCAGGCTTCAAAGTTGGAGGATGATACAGCAAACAAGAGCCGTGTGTTGAGGAAAGGTCTAGAGCATATCCCTGATTCAGTGAGGTTGTGGAAAGCTGTTGTGGAGTTGGCCAATGAAGAAGATGCTAGACTTTTGCTTCAGAGGGCTGTGGAATGCTGTCCATTGCATGTGGAGCTGTGGCTTGCTCTTGCTAAGTTGGAAACTTATGATAATGCTAAGAAGGTACTTAACAAGGCTAGAGAAAAGCTGCCTAAAGAGCCTGCCATCTGGATCACTGCAGCTAGGCTTGAAGAAGCTGATGGGAATACTGCTTCAGTTGGGAAAATTATTGAAAGGGCAATAAGGGCTTTGCAGAGAGAAGGTTTGGAGATTGACAGGGAGGCTTGGATGAAGGAGGCTGAAGGATGTGAAAGAGCCGGTTCTCTTGGGACTTGCCAAGCTATAATAAACAACACTGTTGGGGTTGGTGTTGAGGAAGAAGATAGGAAGAGGACCTGGGTTGCTGATGCTGAGGAGTGCAAGAGAAGGGGTTCTATTGAAACAGCGAAATACATTTATGCACATGCTCTTACTGTATTTAGAACTAAGAAAAGTATCTGGCTTAAAGCTGCACAGCTCGAGAAAAGTCATGGTACCAGGGAATCGCTTGATGCACTGCTTCGAAAAGCAGTTACCTACATTCCAAAGGCTGAGGTTTTATGGTTGATGGGTGCCAAAGAGAAGTGGCTTGCTGGTGATGTTCCTGCTGCTCGAGCAATTCTGGAGGAAGCATTTGCTGCAATTCCTGATTCTGAGGAGATATGGCTTGCTGCTTTCAAGCTTGAGTTTGAGAACTGTGAGACAGAGAGGGCAAGGAAGCTTCTTGCTAAGGCACGTGAAAGGGGAGGCTTGGAACGGGTTTGGATGAAGTCGGTCATTGTGGAGAGAGAACTTGGAAATGTGGATGAGGAGAGGAGATTACTGGATGAAGCATTGAGGCGCTTCCCCTCATTTTTCAAACTTTGGTTGATGCTGGGACAGTTGGAAGAAAGACTTGGTAATTCTAACAAGGCGAAGGATGCATTTGAATCTGGCATTAAGAATTGCCCCAATTGTATACCCCTTTGGCTATCCCTTGCGTCTCTAGAGGAGAAAATGAATGGGCTAAGCAAAGCTCGAGCAGTTCTTACTATGGCCAGGAAGAGGAATCCTCAAAACCCTGAGCTATGGCTTGCAGCTGTGCGGGCTGAAGCTAGGCATGGCTACAAAAGGGAAGCTGATGTTCTGATGGCTAAAGCATTGCAGGAGTGCCCCAACAGTGGCATTCTATGGGCTGCTTCAATTGAGATGGCGCCTCGGCCTCAAAGAAAAACCAAGAGCTCTGACGCTTTAAAGAAGTGTGATCATGATCCTCATGTTATTGCTGCTGTGGCTAAGCTGTTTTGGCAGGAGAGGAAAGTAGACAAAGCAAGAAATTGGTTCAACAGGGCAGTGACGCTTGCACCAGATATTGGTGATTTCTGGGCATTGTATTTCAAATTTGAACAGCAGCATGGAGCAGAAGAGCAGAGGAGCGATGTGCTGAAGAGATGTGTTGCTGCAGAGCCAAAGCATGGTGAAAAATGGCAAGCTACATCAAAGGCCGTAGAGAACTCTCATGAACCAACTGAAAGCATATTGAAGAAGGTGGTAGCCACACTAAAGAAGGAGGAAAATTTGGCTGAAAATAACCACAACTAATCTGCTGTAGTGTATGAGTCTATGTACTTGATAATCTAGAGAGATTTTTAGGTTAGGAGAGTAGTTAAAACATCCTTGTTTGAATTTTACCTCAAATGGTTGGATCGTGGTTGTATTTGTCACCTTATGTGAGCTTATAATATTGCAATTTTCCAGTTCTCATATTGTTCTCAAGGTTATGTTTCTTCTTGTATTTTTAGAGACAAGTGCTATGATTCCCTTCAATAGAAGGTTCAATCAATATTCTTGTTTGGCAACTAAAATTCACTGTGCAGTTTTTTTTTTCTGGTACGAGGTAATTTCCAGGGTAACTTCAAAGACAACAAAAGAAACAAAAGACAAAAATGGAAAAAGAGAGCAATCAAGAGCTGGTCTTTTTTCTAATGGGATGAGTCAGTAGGATCCTCAAAAGAGTGGATAAATCAGCTAGCTCCCAACTCCTTGTATGGTGAAGAATATCCTAGAGCTAGATGCTATGGAAGAAATGAGTATGCAGGATGCTCTAATTCTCTAATATTCATTTACTTCTGCCCCGGTATTTTATTGAATTCTATTTTCCTAAGTGTTAGGAGTATATATTCACTTCTAGATCTTGTTTTTCTTTTCGTGAAAGAATGCATGAGGTACATTGTCATGGTTTTGATGTTGCAAAATGGAAGCTTCAGTCTGAAACTGATGAAGTTTCTGCATTTTTTGTACTTGTATTGAGTTTACTGTATTTCCTCTACAATCTCGTACTGTATAACTTTTTTTCATATGCCTTCTATGTTTTATCAAAAATCTCGTACACCTTTTATGTATGTTACTTTTTCCACTTCACTGGTGAAATTTGAGTTGATGAAGTTCATGGCAAATTTTGAAGTTGTGTGGATGTGGAAATACCTATTATATTGACACATGTAGTGCAGAGCTGAGACGGAGACAGCTTATCTCTTGACAAAACACAAGGATCTCTTTTTTTAGTCCGACCATGTAATTAGCCGGTATAATCTCACTTCTGCCAATCACATTTCATACCCTTTTGATACTCCTTATCCTTAAATTCTCATCTGATAATGTCAAGCATGCACAAACTCATTTGAGTCTTATGAATGTTTTATGCACATGCTATGTATCAGTTCATGGTTAATGGTTTGAATGAAGTTCTGCACATGCTATGTATCAGTTCATGGTTAATGGTTTGAATGAAGTTCTGCACATGCTATGTATCAGTTCATGGTTAATGGTTTGAATGAAGTTCTGCACATGCTATGTATCAGTTCATGGTTAATGGTTTGAATGAAGTTCTGCACATGCTATGTATCAGTTCATGGTTAATGGTTTGAATGAAGTTCTGCACATGCTATGTATCAGTTCATGGTTAATGGTTTGACTTTGTATTTACAAGTTCATCAACTGATTTCTATGTTTTTTGAACATTTTATGAATTGGTTTTGTATGTAGCTATAGGAAAGTGCCACAGGTGCAATGGTGCTGCTTGTGCTTTTGCACGAACAAGAACTAGATTATGCAGCAGATAACTCAGTTATCTATCTGTCAGTTTAACTATTTTTACAGAATTTATGCCCTTCCATGCAGTTGATAGATTTCTGACAAACTGAAAGCTTTGTTGGCAGATATGGCACACTCGATAATTCTATCACCATACCTGATTAGCACAACGTAGTGACTGACAAGTCCATGGACCTTGCAATGACATGATTTCTTCAGGAAGGTTGTCAAAGAGGATAACAAGCATGCAACAAGGTTAGTAGTCTAAGCAAGGGACCAAGTGAGAGGTCATGAGTTAAAGAGCCATATTTGACTTGAGTAGCACCTTGGCATCAGAAGAAGCCACCTTCAAATCTCCCACTACTCTTTTAGACCTCTCTCTTCTTTAGTAGCTAAGTCGAAGAGACCGGTAGGATTAATTAATTGCTAGCTAAATCAGCATCCGACGTAATATAATTTATTATTTTGTGTTACTTATGAATGTTTTGTGCACTGTCAAAGAGAACCAATCAAGGCAGTTTTTTGGGACTTAGTAGGTGCGACAATCATGAAAAAATTGTATTGGCAGTCAGTTGAAATGAGATCCTTTTCCTCACAAGTCACAACCAGACATTTAGGAAGCAACAGGTATTTATCAATGAAACAGTTAGGTTGAGCTGGTCAAAAGATGATATCTTAATTGATCAGGTAAATACAAGACCATTTTGCCATTGGTGATGGTATTAGCTTTGATATCCAAGAACTGAAAGGATTTTACTTTTCTTGAGTCTTTAGTTCAGCCAATAGTTTTAGAAAACAACTAGCAGTTGTTGAGCGAACTGTAACTTTGTGTTAGTTGACCTAAGCTGCACCCTTAGTGCTGAAGTGGGATAAGGCCTCTGATCTATATGTGCCCTTGGAATAATGTTAGTCTCACAAATCAATCATTGTTGTTTTTAACACTTTGATCCAATATGGCAGCGGTATGACGAGACTCTTTCTGAACGTACTAATCCAACCCAATGGAGGCAAATGACTCCAGAATTTGCAGCTTACTAGAGTAAGTCCTGAGCAAGTGCTCAAAACTTTCCCAGGTAAGAGTAATTGTTGCATAGTTTCCAGCTGAAGCACAATAATGCAGTAGTTTATTCTCAGCTACCTAAAAGTTAAGGTTGTGGCTTTGTCTCTGCGTGTTGATTTCCTTCATGGCTGTTTTCTTGGGGACCTTAGTGGGGGAGGGCTACAAACTTGTCTTAGGTGGAACTTATAAATCACTTGGTTTTGGTGAAGCGGAAAGCAACATAAGCTAAAAGCTTGCAGCCCTTGAGGATTAGGGTGAGAGATGGCAAATTTTGTAAATTTAACAGATTAGGCAACGGGAGTTATTGCACTGCACTGAACTCTGTTCTTCGTGAGACGGTATATTATATTGACGTATGTTATGCTTTATCAGTGAAGGTAGTCTATGCATGATTGTTAAGGCAAGGGTACTGATGATACTAGTGTTGAATAATCTGGAAGCTGCAGGTGTTGCAGCTAAGACCACTCATGACACCTCAATTTTCATTTGTGGCAGGGTTCAAGAAAACTGAACATGAACAGGTTTGACGGTTTTGTCAGAAGGTTTAGTGTGCCTTTGTTTTTGGCCTCTCTCACCCCATCTCCTCTTTCCTTTTTCTTATTTTTGGGTCAAAACTTGGTCTTTTCCCCCTTTTTGCTTTTTCTCAGTATACAAAAGTTTGTAACTCCATGTGACTGAATAATTCACAGCTCATGACTATTCTTTTCGTCAAGTCTCCAGTAGTTACGTCTCTCCCCCGCCTTAGTTTCCGCAAAATGGACCTTACAATGAGTGAATCCTAGGTAGACTGACTAAGTTAGATTCTCTCTCCATTTATCTTTTTCTCTCCTTCAAAGTTCAATTTGTTCTGCACTCTCTGGCTCAAATAGCCCGTGTGCAGCTTCCTCAATTTCTCTTTTCATACAACCAATCATATTGTCCTAATTTTATTTGATAAAATAGTTCTGATATCTCTCTTTGCTTATACATCTCCCCTTCAGATTAGAAGCTTTTTCATTAACTTCTTTTAACTTGTAGGGTGACAAATTTTGTTTGGTACAGATCTCATATTCTAGCAGAATAGTATGGATTAACATCTTTATCATGCCCAATGTGAAAATTATTCAGCAATTTGCTTTACTTGACATTTAAGAAGGTTTAACAGTACCAGACGGTAATTGAGTCATCTTGAACTTGTACCATACTGAGGGATGATAACTGTTTTCTGGTATAAGACTTTCTGAGATGCTGCATGATGTTTTTCATTTCAGATAATCATGTAATTTGCAATTAATATTATGTGGAAGGTAGCACTGATGCGGACATCATATCTTGCACTTCTCTTGGCCAAAACTTCAGCTGCTGGTAGGTTAGTGCTGCCCTGTTCAGGTTTGGCAAATAAGTAACTGTGCTAGGTTAATTGGCAAGTTGAAAATATTATCTTTTTCCAGCTTCTTCTTTCATTTGGTTACTGTTATTATTCTTTACTTTTAGCGACTTGTTGATTTTTATCCTCCTCGTTCATTGCACTCCCAATAGCTTTATGTTTACCCTGGCAAAACTTTGAATAAAAATAGGATTCGCATGAAGAACTGGTTGTTTACTGTTCTATATGCTTACTACAGTGAAAATTTCTGTCTTGATCTTGGAAGTATATAATGGTATTTTCTTTTTGCTGCTTATATAACACATGGTGAACATGTTATGTTCTGGATGATTTATATTTATAGTGATTATTTTATATGCATGCTTACTGTCACAGTGAAATTTTGCCTCAAGCCGGAACATATTCAGTGGTAGTTTTTTGCTGCTCATATCAGAACACTCTGAAGATTTTAGTTCTCTATGATTCAATATTTTTGTTATATGCAAATGAAATCTGAATAATACTAACAAGTAGCAAATCTAGCTTTTAATGGATATTTAGAAATACCAGTCTTCTTATCTTAATTTGGTAAATAGCATGATGTATCACATAATCTTTGATTTGATCAATTCTTTGCAGGTCCCTCCAGTTTAAGAGTTGCTGGAAAAAACTAGAGAATGTTATGCACACGATCTTGAGAATTGAGATGTTCATATCATTACAAGAACTTGTTGCCTACCTACCTGAAAACTCTATGTTGGTGAAATCAATCAACAACAAATACCAAAAGTATTTTGATAAAGAACTCTGGTGATCTCATATATACATCTTCTCCTGACTTGGATGGAAAAACAAGTCACACCCTTGCCAGTCCATTTAAGCCAGTCCAACGAGCTTCTCACTGACCTCCCATAGCTTGCGTGCCTTCTCTGCATCACTGGCTTCTTTCGACAGCTGGTTCTCAAACGAGGAGGAGGCACTGTTCCAACTCCAGTAGACACCGGATTTCGAAAGACTTGGATCACGTACTACCTGAATTTAGCACAGATGATTCAGTGGTACTCTTCATGTGCTAGTTAATTGAGCTGTGAAAATGCTAGGGATTAAGGTGTCCAAGTTTGCTAATTTTAACTAACCTGTGCAAGTCTTTTTCCTGCTTCTTCTTCAGATACATAGCCTTTGGTAATGTACTTTTGAAATGGTGGGAAGAGAGTCCTGAACAAGGGAATGTGATTCCTAAATAAACCAGTTTCAGCAATGCAGCCGGGATAGAGGGAAGCAAAGGCAATGCCGGTCTCCTCGTGGAAACGCCTATGGAACTCTTGCATGGTAAGCATGTTACAAACTTTGCTGTCTTTGTAGGCTTTGGCACCATCAAATTCTCCTCCATCAATCATGGGTGAGCAGTTTAAACTATTCAACCCTCCTGAAAGTCCTCGTAGATCTCCCAGATTAGCCTTTGGTGGCACATTTCCAGCCAAAGTATTTGTGTTTCCTGATTCAGAAAAATTATAGTATTAGATTTCAATCATCTTGGAATTCCTTTAATAATATGATAACTCACTTGGAGAAGTTGTACATGATGTCCAGCATTTTTTTTTTGAGAAGGTAATATTCGTACTAAAGTCTAAAATAGCGCTAAGTGCTACAAAAGTATGAACTTCAGAAGCCCAAAGAACAAAACAGTGTTTTCCCCCAATATATGCTGTCCAGCATTTTATTTGACGTATCATGACGTGTAGTTTCTCCATTCTGTCTAGTGTATATCTCTACATATGTTAGTGCTAAATTATTTATAAGTAAGAACATCTACATGCTACTTTGTAGAATTCTAGCTGTACAGCTTTTGATAATTTGTTCCTAGCTTACATTACGTGACCTGAAATTAAGTTGCTCAAAGAAAACGAGTATGCTGGACATGAGAGCATAAACTTTTGAGTTTCAGACCAGTACCTGTAATGGAGCCAACAATTATAAGGCGCTTTTGTGGATAATCTGATTGCTTGAGGTCATCTAGCAGCAACCTTGAAAGAAGGAAATGTCCGAGATGGTTGGTGCCCACACTAAGTTCAAATCCGTCAGCCGTAAAAGTTGGCTCTTTAGCAGTTGGCAAGTACACTGCAGCATTGCATACTAGCGCATCAAGTGGCCTCCCTGAACGTCGGAAATTATCTACAAACTGGCGGACACTTTCAAGGGAAGCGAGATCCAGATGCATGACAGTGTAGTTTTCCTTTGGAATGCCAAGTGATTTTGCTGCTTTTTCAGCCTTGAGGAAGTCCCTACAGGCCATTATAACGTGCCAGTCTCCTGATTCGCCTATAGCCTTTGCTGTAGCTAGTCCTAAACCAGAGGAGGCTCCGGTAATTATCACATTGCCTTTCCTGAGGGTTTTCTTCTGTCCTGAGGTAGACTGGGTGATTGCAGGAGTGGTAGCAGCTGTTTGTGCTCTAATAGGTACAATTGCTAATTTCCTTGTCAATTCCTATAGATGATATGCAATATGTTACCTAACTCTCTAAAAAGGAATGAAGCAGTGAATGATATAGTTTATTTCATTCTCCGCAAAGGAATTAAGCAGTACATTTCAAGTAAAAAATGTTAGAGAAATGCAAGGAAAGAAGATCGGTTTAAAAACATGGCCTTCATTCATTTAGAGGTCAGTATATGCACAATTTGCATCTCCATAAACGCATGATGATATGTTTTTTCTTGCTTAAGTGAGATGTTTCTATTTATGATTTGATGAACAAGCAGTCAATCAACAAAAGAGGTGAATCAAGAAAAAGTTCAAAAATGTGTTTATGCTTCAAATGGAGTACCCAAAACTCCAAAAGATCATCAATTTTATGTTCTACACTAACCCAAGAAGAATCTAGAACTGTTAAATATTTGCACTGTCTTGCAGCTTGAAATAAATACTGCTTCTTGGGCTCTTGCTTCTTTACTCTGGTAAGTAATTTGACTTCCTAAAATAACTTTCCATGAAGAGGAGATACTCTAAGCTTCTTGTGCTATAATATACTTTTTCATTTAGTAGATAGTTATTTAACAACTTGCACCCTAAAGACTTATTTGGACATACAATTTAATTTAATAAGGTGCGTGAACGCTGGCCCGGACACCATAGTTATCCCAAAAGAAAAAACTTCAACATTTGCATGTCTAAACACAACTTCAATTTCCAAATACTCCTCCCCCCCAATATCATCAAATTCATGTCGAAACACCTACTAAATACAAAGATTTAAACATAAAGACTATATTTTTATGATACCTTGTTTCCTGCAGGAGTGAATTTAGATTTCAGATTGCAAGACAATGCAACTCCAAAGAAGCTACTGTCCTTGAGATTAGCACTTGATGTTTTACCCTGCAGCCACAATTGAGCCTCAAGAAAATCATTCTCAGGTCAGTAATTAAAACTAGTTAATTGAAAAGTTTGCAACTTTACCTCTTTGTGTAGAGAAAATGCAGATGGAAGCAAAGATGCTGCTTGTAGAGCCATTTGCACCTATTTGTCAAATGATTTTTTCACTCAACACTTGTTACAACACTCTACTTAAGAAGGTGAGGTTGGGGGGGTGGGGGTGTTCTGGAATGATCTGGGGGTATGTGGGCTTTTGTAAAGGAAAACAGATTACAAAGATATTTGGGTTTTGGGACAAGGATAAGATGGTAATCTGGAGATGCCATGTCAGCTTCCTTTAGCCAATCAATGCTTGAGTTTGGATTCTCCTTGATATTTTAGTAGTATTTACTACCATCATTATTGGTGATAGAAGTGGGCTGGGCCAAAATATCAAGAGGCCTACATTGGTAGTAGAAAGAAGGCCCAACTAAGACTTGAGAACTATGAAGGCCCTTGGATATTACCAATCATAGAATTAAAAATTGTTTTTTTCTGTTTAAGTGGTTATTTCCACAAATATTTTGATTGATTGAATAAGTGAGAAGAAGAAAAAGTAATGTTTTCATATGAAAAAATCAGGAAATTCCTCACTATTTTAATGAGAATCTGTTTTTCATCATGCATTTTTTAGTGAGCTGGTTCGGTGCAAAATAAATGGAAAAATTATGTTCTATATCACAAATTTTCACTGATTCGTGGTGGGAAAAATCTTTGTTATTAGTTGTGTATTTCTTTAAAATAATGTCTTATTTCGGATGCCTTGTGTAAAATGAGATAGAGGGAGTATGAAATAACGTTTCGAGGTGTCTACGTGATGAGGCATGTGACATGTTCTCTAGTAAAAGAACTTTATTTTGCGTCTCACACAACTAACACTATTTGGATGAGGTTCGTTTTTTTGTCATAGAAGTTGGTGGACAAAATATTAACTTTGTGTCTATTAACTAGTGAAATAAAATGGAGGATCACACTGGTGAACCTTTTATTTATTAGCCCAATTTGAATTTCCCCTTCCATTTATTTTAATTTTCAGTTTTTCTTTTTTTTCTTTTTCGTATTTCATATTGGTCTTAACTTATTATTATTATTTTTGAGTTATTTTAGGATGACTTCCCTGATGACACATTATTTTTCCCTTGCAGAACAAGTTCTTTGAACGCTATTTTTCTATCACAATATTGTGGACTTTGAATGTTTCTAATTAATTCCTATCGACGTTTTTCTTGTCAAATACAATAATTGTAAGAAAAAAATAAAAAATCACAACGAAAACAAAGTCAGTAATTTAAATAGGGATAAGTGTCTGAAAAATACCCCAATTTTTTGGTCGAATTTGCTGTTGCGATACTAAACTTTCATGAGGACCTATTACCTCCCTAGACTATTTAATACCGTATTTTAAACATATATATTTGCCCACGTGGACATAAAAAATAATGTAAAATTATAAATAGTAATGTGTCCACGTGGGCACATATATACCTTTAAAATACACTATTAAATAGTTCAGGGGGTAAAAAATACGATATTAAATAGTCTAGGGAGGTAATATGTCCTTATGAAAGTTTAGTATCGCAACAGTAAATTCGACCAAAGTTGGAATATTTTTCAGATCCTTACTCCATTTAAATAAATATAGTCCCATGTTTATGGATATGATTGATTGTGAAATAAAGTGAAAGCTTCTGTTAACATCAAAATCATATTGCCGTGTCCTAATTGGATTTTGTTTTTGTCATTTCTCGTAAATATACACAATCTTATGTTAACATTTATGTGTATATTCTTCAGAGTTTAATTTTTTATTTATTGATAGTATAAAAGAAGTTTTGCTATATATGATTGTTTAATGAAGTGATATTGATGGATGATGGGTTATTTTAATCTTCTTATATAGTTTTAATGTTTGAATAGCTTTTGAGATTGAGTTAGGTCCATCACAATGAATGATTTAGGTGATATCGAAACCTTTTCTTATATTGTACATGCAGAGGACTGGACAACATCGTTGAGTTCCCACATCGATAGGTGATGAATTATTTGATCTCGTAATATAATCTTGATAATCCTTACTTTGCAAGTTAATAGGGATTAGTCAATCTGTTTCCATCTAATGATAACTACAATTGATAACATAGTCGGACTCAGAATTTTGAAATCTGTGAGTAAGTTAATATTACAATAACAATTGGATTCATTGGTACATAGTTATACATATTAAGTAGTTGTGAATCCTATTGTTATTGTAGTATATATTTAACTTAAGGTTGTTATAGGAACCCATAAACTTCAAATTATGAGTCTGTCTATATTATCTCATAAAATGATAAAATGAAGATAACTACGAGATCAAATAACACATCACCCACCAATGACCAAAAGCTACATGAGTTTCCGGTGAACTCATTTACGGGCCGATAAATCCGCCCTTGATTGGTAATAGATTAAGATGCACTGATAATATGTTGTTGATGTATATAAGTTAAATTCATATTTAAAGTATATATTAAAAAGATAATAAGCCATGCTTGATGGTCATTAATAAATTAGAGTGGAATTAATATAAAATTAGTGGAGATAATAGGTTTGCAGCCGCTCCATGACATCAAATGTTTGGCATATGCTTTAGTTCTAAGCTAATTAAGGACCACTTAACGTAATCTGTAGCTATCCAATCGAACCAAAACATTTTAGATATTTTTGTTGTCTTTTTTTAATATTATTATTTGTTGACAATTTTAAAACATATCATTTTCTCATCACAGGCTATAACTGATGTTGTCCTAATTAAGAAGAAATTAAGATGATTTCATGGGCCGGCTACTGGGGCCCCCACTCAATGGATTAACAACATAATTAAGGACTAAAAAGCATGTTAATGACATATTATTAAATGGATTGACTTCTTTGTTTTGGTTAATCCAAAAAAAGAAAACTGCTTTTTGGCCATAGATTCTTGAGTGAAGTTTATCAATAGTGTCGGATTTAAGATTAATTTTAGGGGTCAGTTTTGTACGTGGACTAAATTATTTTGGGATTGTAATTTTTGGACTAGTTATCCCATTGTAGAGATTATACCGTCAATCAAATACAATATAAATCGAATTTCAAATTTAATCATGAGAGATTTCATCTTATCTGGTGTACTAAACAACCCCCTTAGAGAAGTGGATGCACTTCCTAATACATTCAAATATTTTTGACAAAAAATAATATCTTGTGGGTATTCTATTTGGACATTGCTATTCACTATGTACTTATTTTTTTTTAAAAATTGCACGTCTACCTATTTCGGAGTATAACTTCAACATCACTATTCATTATGTACTTATTTTTAAAAAAAATTGCACGTCTACCCATTTTGCAGTATAACTTCAGACACATGATATCTAAAGCTAGGTTTGAAAAAGCGTAACTTCAAGACAAGTTTCAAGGGGTTGAAGTTTAGACAATCAATTAGAAGTTCAAGTAAAAATAGTTGAATTTCAGTCGTGTATGAACTTTAGATAAAATGATTGAACTTAACCGACTATTATCTATGAAACTCTAGACATTAGGCTTTGTCAAGACTATCTTCAAACACCACATTGTCTAAAGTTATAATTTCACCTCATTCAAATTTTTAATTTGGCGGAGAGATCATGGATTCACGTGCACCACCATTCATTCTACACATATACTAATGAAATTGGTCCTCTAAAAACGTGGTGGGGAAAACTTGCTTTACCATATTTAATTTAAAGGTGTTTCTATCACCATCATTATAACTTATAGAGGAATAAGAAAGGAAACAAAAACACAAAAAAAGAATGTTTTTTTTTTGCTAATGCCATGCATGAACCTACATCCTTTTTGTTCTGCTTTGTAGTCATGTTTGTTACAAAATACCTTTTTCTTGCAAACTATATTCCAAACAAGGACAAATGTATATATCAATCAAAAAAGGAAAGATATGTTGAACTAAATATCTTCAATAAAAACAACAACAAACAAATTACAACATATAGATCTGAAGTGAAGATAATACATATACAGACACTTCAACTTCCTCCATCCTCGCGAATCAAAAAATGAGCTCGTGATGGAGTGACTATCGAGAGTAGATCATAAAACTATCTCCCTCGACGTCTATTCTAAGATAATTTAACTACTAGCATATGGTCTCAACTAAATGTGATACATATGTATGAAGTACTAGTAAACAACAAGTAAACATTGTCACTGCAAGAAAAGGCTTTAAATATGCAGCCATTTTGCAGAAATGACAAAGTATGGTGGATCAAGTGGAAGAAAGGACCAAAGATGGGAGAGTAAAAGAGTTAAAAGGGAAAAGAGATGAACAAAGATGGCGTGTGAACTCACACGGAAGGATTCATCCACCGGATGAATCCGTGGAGATTATCTAAAAGAATCTCCTATGGCCAAAGGGAGTAGTAAATCTTGAAATGGTATAAAGGGTAGCCTAGTGCACGTGACCTGGATGGACCACAAGGGTCTATTGTACACAGTCTTACCCTACATTTCTGCAAGAAGTTGTTTCCATGAAGTGGTATCTGACACCTAAATCCTAACGAGACGAATGTATGAGAAAAGTTGAACCTAAAAGAACGGCCTCATAGGACATGAAGGCGAAGATGGATCGCTATTCATATCATGATGTTGATGAGGATCAGAATTATGAGGCTCTTGTTGACAGAAATTCCCAAAATGAAGATTAGGTGGAAACATGAGGTTGTTATTTGAGTCTAAATCATCCCAAACTGGACTACCTGGACCCCAACCAGTTGCATTGAACCAAGCCTCAGCCATATCACCCCATACTAATTCAGATGATTGTGAATTAGTAGTCACCTCACTCGATCCAATCCCCGAGTCCTTGTCATGGTTATCACCTTCCGGTGGTGGCTGTGGGGGCGGTGACGGAGGCAATTCATTATTTATAGGTTGTAATTCTAGACTTTCCGAATTTTGTTCAGGGAGCGAAGATTCATGAGGAGCAATTGGAGACGACAGAGATGGTTCTCCTTTGTCTTTACCAATAAAGAGTTCGGGGAAATTGAGCTTAGCATTGTCTCCTCTTAGCTTATACGCCTCGCGGTCATAAGCCATAGCTGCATCTTCAGCTGTATCAAAAGTACCAAGCCAAAGACGAGTCCTATTACGAGGAAGACGAATTTCAGCTACCCATTTCCCCCAATGTCTCTGCCTCACTCCTCTGTATAGCTTCGTTGCGGAAATTGGCTGTACTTGTACTTGTTGAGGTCTAAAAATTCCCCTGCTATCTTGCCCCAATCTGCTCATCATCATCATTCTTCCCCTCGGACTTAAATTAAGCGTTTCATTCCAATACCGCAACATCTGCTGCTGATTCTGTGATGGACCCAAATCCCCTGCAAAATACGGAGGGTAAAGACATTGTTGAGGCGAAAATGAGATCATTTGCTGCTGATTTTGCTGCTGTGGATGAAACAGAGGCATCGCGTTCGTTCCCAATTGGGATGAACTATCCATGGATTGCTGTGTCCCATCAAAGGCAAAAGGAAAAACAAGCCTTGACGATGACGGAGGTGGAGGAAATGGCATTGATGTTGGATTATTACAAGGAACAAATGAATTTAAAGACGGCTGCTGAACAGAGGATTGGCGTTCCGGACTTTTGATCTTTTTGAAACGCCTATTAGACATGGAAGCTTCTTCAAAAACTGGCCTCCTTTGTTGTCTTTCAAAAGTATTATCATCAAATTCCATTTGTTCCTCTGGTTCCGCCATTGCCACTCACAGCTCGCCGCTCGCTCTCTTCAACCCAAACTGAATATAATTGAAAATGATTTAAAAACTAAAAATCAATGAAAACCCAGTTCATAAAAAAGGAATCTAATCAAAACCCAGATCTTAATTCGGTCAAAAATATTTTGAATTCCAACTGTAAATATTCTCAAAATAAGAGAAAAACAGAGCAAAGTTGGTAAACAAAAATATTCACAAACGTATGTTTAGAGAGAGCGAGCGGCGTGGAGTAAGAGAGAAGAAAAGAGAAATCAAAATTTGGTAAGTAATTGTGAGATTGAAGATGGAGAAGACGAAAATAGATTTTTAGATATGTGAGAAAGGGAGAAGGGGAAAATGAGAGTATAAATATAAGAGAATGAAAAATTTGAGAGATTAAAAGAGTCGTATTCTTAGTTTGGTTTATTTGGACCCACGCGGCTTTCTTCTTTTTATGAATTACCGTTGCTTCCACTCTAACCTTCTTCAACTCTGTTCCCTCCACTATAAAACCCCCCACCCCTTTTTCGGTTCATCTGAACCTGCTTCGAAAATCCATCTAAGGTGTCTGAAATTAATGGGCTACAATAACTTGTTATGTTAAGGTGTCTAAAATATATTATTTAATCTCTTCATATATCATTTTACTTGTATATACAATATTCTTTTTTCCGACGAATGATGTCCAATTGTACACCCTGACTTGCATGTGCCTCCACCCCTGGACGTCGAACTCTTTCAGCTAGTCAATGTGTTTACTTCTTCAAATTTTGAACTCCTTAGTAAAAATTCCTAAAATTTGGTCATTGTCCCTTTCTATTTTTCTCTCTCTTTCCTTCTCTTTACTTTCTCGCGGTTCTATTCTAAGGGGGTCAAATAAGTGGGTTAAACTAATTTTGAACGAATTAAATTAATAGGCCGATAATGAACAAACTCAAAACATTGTTTGAGTTGAAAAGAATTGGATTTAAAGAGATTAACTAATGGATCATAATCCAATAATTACCAAGTTTAATTTGTTTGTTTGTTTCCTTATAGTAGGGTTAATTACTTAATGATTTTATTTGTTTTATTATGATTATATATAGCATATTAAACAACCAAAAAAGTATTTTAAAAAAAATATTTTGAACAAATTTTTTATTTGTCAATTTAAATTATAAATCAGTCCAAAATTTTGATGTGTTTAATTAAGTGGCTCAGGATGAACATGTCATTAACTCACTCAAACTTGGAAGAATTGAGTGAATCATGCTCAATTCAAAAGCTCCTATCATTCTGTTTTGGTGAGAAGATAAATACTCGTATTACTTGTTTTAGAGTGAAAATAGGAGCGCGCAAAGAAAATATCAAGGAAAAAAATACATATTTCTCTTCTTACTTACAAGATCAAAGTTCAAATGGTAAACGATAAGTAACTCGAGGAATAAGACATTTATGGACTTTTTATGGTTTAATATCTCACGAAAAATAAAAAGATACTTTAAATTACAACATATAGTCAAAATTAAATTAAAATTTAAAAAAGAGTGGGGTGATTAGAAGTGCTCCTATATGAATAGACCAATGAGAGTGTGCCACATATGTAGTGGTTGACAATGTGTAAAACATTTGTTCAAACAGTTAATCCGTACAATGAGGTGGCAAGTTACAATTGGTTGTTGAAAATGAACAAAAATATCTAAAAGTTTCAAAGGTGATCAAATTCAAATTTCATTGTTCCATAATAATGTTTGACTTATTACACTCACCACCTTCCTCCTATTTAGAGAAACCACATGGTTTCCAATAGATCCTATGTGTTTTTCTTTCCCTTTTGCACTATTTATTTTGAGTGGGGATAGAAGTGTCAAGTAGATAGGTCGTGTTGAATTTAACGGATTAGAAAAAAACAAAATCAATATATAAATATGTGGATATTTGATCTGTCCAAAAGTTATTTGGACTGAAATGAGCTAAAATGAAGGTTGTAATTCAATTCATCCGCAAGTCATGAAAAAGCAACGATAGTATCTGAGGAATAAGCATCGACTAACACTATGTCAACCACCGCGATAAAATACAGACAAGATTTAAGCTTTATGTAGCTCAATCATTAAGATTTTTATAAATATTAAATTCGTTGTATTTTTTTAAATTTATGAGTTCATATCTGGAGTATTTATTATAATATTTATGATTTTTTTTTTTAATAAATTTATGATCTGCATTAAAAGTATTGGATTCAAATAAACTCGATATCAACCAATATAATTTCTTTGTCACATGTAAAATTTAATTAAGAAAAATTAACATCTTACTTTAATTTAGTTATATTGTTTGTCCCTTAGCTTCTGCATATTCACTTCTATCATTGGTGTCGTACTGTAAACTTTATTAGAGTAATATTTATGGAAAATGGACAGCAAGTTTATGCATTTTGAGTCTTAATAAATATAATTAGCTCATTAAATAATCATCAAGGAAATAAATAATAGAGGTCCCTAATTAATTAAATTAGCAATGATAGCTAGAATCTTATCTCCTAACCGACTAAACAATAAACATAATCGTTAATTATTTATTTTTTTAAAAGGAAAATATAGTCCCTACATATATTTTTTGTTTTTTTTGTTTGTCCGTGGAAAAGAATTTACATACTTCTTCTATCTCAATTTATATGATATAATTTGATTCATTTCTTGAGAGTCGAATAAAAAAAAATTAATCGCGATTTATTGATTTAAATGTCTTTTATACATAGTCATAGTATACTCTTATCTTTTGGATTTGATTATTATCTATGATTTCTTTTACTTTTCGATTATTATTTTATTTTTGTATGATTATTGTTTAAGATGATTTGTTAAACTGTCAATAATATTTTAATTATTTTCAAAAATCTTAAAAATTGCATATCGAATGCAGAATCTTAACATTAAAACTATGTCATATAACTTGCGACGAAGAAAGTATTATTCTTTTGTACGTTTGAAATAATAAACAGACAAGCTGCTGGGTGCATTTCACTAACTCTCCAAAATTAAAACATGTGTTAATATAAAAATTAAAAAATGTGAAGCATCTATAAATGCGATCGAGTTTTTTTTTTAAAAAAAAATAATAAGAAACAAACAACATGGAGAAATTAAAATCCAAAAACATTAAGAAGCAAATAGATGCATACACGTACGGTAGGTACGAGGTTTGCCTGATGATTTTAATTCATGTTAATTAATTAATTCTTCTTCTTTTTTATGAAAAAAAAAATTCTTCTTTTTCTAGAGGATATATATACAAATATTTGAGAAAACTATAAAAATGATATCTTATATTTGAAAATAGATTTATGACGGTCCTTTTAACTAATATCGTAAGTTAGAAAGTGTCAAATATATATTTGAAGGATCATTACAAACCTACTCCCAAATATAGGAGATCATTTTTGTCATTTTCTCGCAAATATCCAATCAAGCCTTCGCTCTGATCAACATAATCGTTGATCTTTACTTCCTCTCCCCTCTCCTTCGTTTCCTCTGATATAATGAAAACATATTTCTTTTGTTTTAATTTGTTTGTGTTATTTTTCTTTTTAATTAGGTTTAAAAAAGGCTTCTTTTCTTTTCTTTTTTTTATGAGTAATTTTTTTTATTCTAACTTTCAAATATGTTTAGTACCATAAGATTAAAGAACATTTCAACACAAATTCTACATATTTTTAGTTCAAGATCACAAGATTCAAAAAGCATATTTACTTTCTTAATTTCTATGGCATGTTAAAATTATACAAATAAATTAAAATAAAGCGAATAATATTTCTTTAAAAAATACTTCTAAAAATAATAAAGAAAGTAATTTGAAGTTGGTAAATATGTACAATGATTGGGCTAAGCTGAATGAGAAAGGCGTGGGATCAGGATATACACGTAATCACGAACTTTCGGCAAAGGACTTAAAATTGTTTTTAATTTTTAAATTTTGTTATAAAAAAAAATGTTTTTTTTTTTAATATACGTGAGATGAGTTTTAGCCTCATATAACTCAGAGTGAAGATCGAGGAACGTTTAGAAGAGATGAAAAAACCTATTAGCGGCCTATAGGGGAGGGGATAAGCTTGTTTCTTCACTAACCTATCCCCTAAAAAAAATGACTTTGCATTTTGTATTTTTCTTTATTTATCTCATATTTATTACTTATCTTTTCTCTTTATATGTTTCTTTAAAAGTCAAAAATAAAAAGTTAATTTACTAGTAAAACCTCTTTAATTTTTTTTAACATAATTATTTTTTTGATATTAAGACAACTAAGAGACGGAGAATTAAGTTATTAACAATTTCTTCAAACATAAAAGTCAACCAACAAACCGGTGTCTGTTGGGTGGGTCGGCGGAAATCGGCACGTGTCGGTGCTCATCCGGTCACTTCATCATTTTTTCTAAAAAAAAGTTTCTCCAAGTTCCATCAACACGTGGGACCCCACCACAAAATATATAGTAATAGAAAAAGAAGAAAAAAGCTACTGTAATTCTCTTTTGTTTTGTCAACATAAATATCTTAAATTTCTTTGTAAAATTAATGCTCATCTTACAATTTAATTCATTGTTTTAGTTTTAATTAAAATGGAGAATTGAAAGTTGAGAATTTTGTATGAGGAATATGTCAAACATGAATAACCTTTTTCAATTTCAATATGCTAAATAAAGAAAAAGTTCATTTCCTTTTAAGGTTATAATTAGCGAGAATTTTTTTTCAAGCTTTTTTACGAATAGAAGAGTCAGCGCAAAGGTACAAATTATCTTATTTAGTCGGTGAGCATTTTAACGTGATTTCAATTTATTTATTTTTATAAATACTCCATCACATGTGTTCCAAGAATTGAATCTTAATCAAAGAGAATAAAAAAGTTTAAGCATGTTTTATTTCTACCATTAAATCAAGGAATTATTTTGTTACTAAGTTTACGATAAATATTTTTTATATATTTAATATATTTCTCAATATAAATACAAAATCTGCTAGAAAAGTTACTGAATCGCCGAATCCTACTCCCATCACTCCTAAAGATAGGTATGGTTTCTTTAGTTACCTTTTTAAGTACTCCTTATTTACCCCAAATCAATAAATTCACTTTTATGTTTTTCTATACTACAATATTTTACTGACTTATTATTAGTACTATTAAATCTACTAATCAGTTAGCCAAAGCTAAGTAGGTAATTAATTAATTTAAAACACCAGATACGATAAATATTTCCTTTTTCTATTATTGATTGCCCAAGTGTGACTTTTGCTTCATGAAAAATTTAGTCCATATCCATTATTGTGTTCAATGACTTTCGGGAGATATTAGACTAACTAGACTTGAAGAATAAGTGAACAACCGACCCTAAGAAAAAGAGGACAAAACATTTATGTTGGAGAAGACGTTAAAAGTTGGGCACGTTAGGCTATGATTAGGCCCGACATAAAATACTGAAAATCGAATTATTGAACTGAATTAAATTTTTTGATATTTGGTATATAGTGATTCAGTATTTGGTATGATATTCATGAATAAAATTTTAGAATTACGGTATTCGAATTTGGATTTGGTATGAGATGCTAGTACCATTTGATATTCGGTATTTTCCTGAATACCGAATTATTTACTTAATGCAAATCATCTATCGACAAGTGATTTACTCATTAGTACAAATATAAAGAAAAAGTTAAAGACTTGACATAAATAACTCACTTCTATTTTATCATACCTCCACGTGAAACAATAGAAATAATTGAAGCAATAGTATTAACTTCGTAATACAATCAGCTACAACTTCAATACGGTGTTACCAAAGACCGTATCAATCGAAATTTGATTGACCAATTACTGAGTTATCGAACAAAAATTTAAGAATTTGATATTTGGTATTTACTTAACTACCAATTACAATTGAATACCAAATGCCCATCCCTAACTATGACTTTTTATTTAGTTTATTTTGATCTAAAATATTATTTCTGCCAAAGTAACTTTTGAAGGAATTAACGATTCAATTATTTATTAATTTGATACTTAATGTTATTTGTTCAAATTCAGTACAACCTGTCCATTTGATCCACATAGCTAACACAATGGAAATTAAATCAATGGATTTGTGTAGAAACCAATGGATTAGCAGATATTAATTTCATTAATTATAGTGTGATAAAAAGAGAAGTCATTATCTTAGGCCCCTCCATTAATAATTAAAACTCACCAACCAAAATCCATCTACATAGAATAGGTGCCCAAAGCATGCATGAAAATGTCATGCAAATTAATCATGAAGGGACTATGGTCCTCCTATCCTATAACAACATTATTTGACCATGGAAATATCTCTATACAACAAGCATCTTTTTTCATTCTACATTTGCAGTTTGCTTCTTCTCTTTTAACTTTTCTACCTTTAGACTACTTATTAGATGGACCAGACTAATTTGAATTCGTGCTGCTTAAAATTCATTTAAGAAGGAAATGTTTTTTAATTAAAAAAAGTAAATCATATTCAGAATTTATATTAGAAATTTCTGATTAAGAATAGAAAAATCATGTTCATCATATCACAACCCTTATTAATAATATTGGATGGTAGTCGGTTCGCTTCTAACCATATAAGGAGTAATTTAAGGGTAATTTATGTTTTTTTTTTCTATGGAGACAAATTTAAGATTTAGTAAGTATTTAACTATAGGATTTGAGACCTCAATTTCAAGTTTTGATTTGAAATTAATGTGTGTTTATGAAATGTCCATAAATTTTCAATATCAATTTAAAAATTTTCAAAAACATGATTTTAAATTCCAAATTGTGATTTCATTATATTTTTAAAAAAATTCAAAACTTGACCCATCATTTTAAAATTAGTAAAAAAAAACAGACTCATGCTCAACGTGAATACCACGTGGAAGGAATTATATTAAAGAATAACTAGTTATTACTATTGCTGATTTTTTTAGACCAATAATTTTTTGTAAAATTATATGTATTCGAAAACTTGTAATAACATGTAATCACAGACATTTATACATAAAATTGAATGAAGATATGCAAAAACAAATTTTCGACTTCAAATTAACTTTTGTTTTGAATCACATATAATTTGAAATCATATCCAAAAGGGAACTTAGGGAGTATTTAAGTACTTGTCCATTTTAAACCACATCTTAATTAAACTATTTTTTTTACATTAGAATATGAGGTGTTTTTAGTGCAGTCGTAGGTTATAGACATGAACTCAGGTTTGGTCAAAAGCTGGGAATTAACAAGTTGAAGATTAAAGCTTAATTGTTAATTAAGTAACTAAACAAATAAAAAATCCCAATTGGTCGGCTACAAATAAATAAATTATTAATTAATTAGTGTTTTGTCGACGAGACCAGTGTTATCATGAAATTTAATTACTAAAAAATGACTATTAGTGGCCATTTGGATGCCATTTTACTAACCACTATGATGCTAGTTAATTAAGATTCTCAACAAAGTCTCTCTAGATTACATATTAAAAAAGAAAGTAAAAGTTTTTTATAATTAAAATAAGAAAGTCAATGCTTAGATATTTCTTTTCTCTACTTATAATAATAATAATAATAATATTTAAAGGAATTAGATAAAGATTGACTTTAAAAAAGTCAAATCCGTATCATTTAAGTCTAGGATAGAGTCAAATGTCAATTTTTTAATTATGTTGGTAACACTGATATTTTTTTGCTTTGAAATATCTCATATAGGAAGAAATTTTGGTAAATGTGAACATAATATGTTTAGTTGTGTTACTGTTGAGTCCGACTTCAAAACAGATACTTTTTAGACACCACATATGAAAAGAAACTCTTCTTAAAAACACAAATCAAAACAATTGCGTATACATTACTTTTCTCCTTTTTTAAACAATGATCTAAAGAAAATAATCGTTTTAGTTTTACAAAGTAAAAATGAGACTGCATATACATCACTTTCTTATATTTACATTTAAATGATAATACTAGATTTACTATTGTTATTATTAATAATATGTTTTCTTATTTATTTTTAAATAAGAAATAATTCCTTGAATATATGAATAGCTAATACAAATAAATAATTCATGCATAAAATAATACATAAATTTTCTCAACTGAAGTTATTCACAAAACGAATAATTGTGCAGTTCTGCCAGAATATTTACCGGGCCATGGCGTCAAGATAATGTTTGTTTTGGGCCATTTAGGAATGAAAGCCCATTACAAAATTTGGTTCATACCAGTTTGATATCAGTTTTGTACATATCCACTATCGTCCCATTTGGACATGCTATATAAGCATAACCTGTTTTTCAAAGTTGGAATAACTACATAATTAGATATACTACTATTATCTATATTTTTAAAATATCACGTATCCTACGGCCACTAATTAGGAGTTTTCCTATTATATATTGAGGAAGATACATAGATTTTGCTACCAAATAAACTAAAATAGGGAGAGAGGCGAGCGAAGCGAGCGAGATTTGTTATGTATCCTAGATACATGTGAATCCATTTGGATTGGTAAGATACGTAGTATTGTAAACTAGAGTGTATCTAAGTAATTAGCTCCTAAACTAGTGGGATTTGTGTAAGTTATGCAGCAAGGACTTTTCAAAAATGTATGACATGTATTTTCAAAGGATCCGACATACGGGGACCATTTTTGAAGAGTCAGAGCAACATAGAGCCCGAGTAAAACTTTTTACTGAAAAACATATTTTAAATGAAAGGAAAAAAATGATGTGTAGTAATTATCTGCTCAAGAATTCCATATCAAAACTGCAGTAAATCATTACTCATTACACTCCAAGTCTTCCATCAAATCACCAAAACACACACACATGCAAAAATTAAAAAAAAATCTATGTACAATGCAAGTATGCTTCTGCTAGTTATATGAACAAAGAATATTAGAAAAAAATAGCTAACTCATGGTCATGTTGTGGTAATCATGAAGCCATCGATTTTACGCTAACATTTCTTTTGCAATTTCTCTTTCTTGAGAGCCAAGAATGTAGCTTCTATTTCGTCGTAGTTTGGTAGCTTAGGATGGACATGTCTATTTTCGGATGATCCATTTCCAGGATCTTGAACCGGGAATGAACTTGATCGAAGAAAGTTGTCTATGAGGCAATCTTTAGGCCTTTCAATAGGCATAGTCATTGCTCTCAGATAAGGGGCCTGATTTTCGTCTCTTCCCCTTTGATATGTCATTCTTGATGTTGATGACATTGTCGAATCACAAGTTTCTTGGCTCTTCGATATCTCCTCAGTATCGTGTTTTACATAATGTTCGTTCATTGATTCAACATTTTGATCTTGATTGTTGCAATCCTTTGTGGATTTGACTCTCCTCCTTGGAACGCGAAGAGGAGATTCCCTGTTACCTTTCTTATCAGTGATCCAGTAATAACATGGATGTTCCAAACTGCAATGATTCTCCATTGTCCCGTTGCAGCTGGAATGATCGTCTATGCACTTGACAAAAGTCATTGTGCTTCTGAATTTGACATAGCAAGGTTGATCTTTTGTATCATGTGCAAATGTATGATAAGATTTCTGACTCTTTCTTGTACTCCTTCTCCTGTTTTGGCGTTTTGGTTTGCTATCTGGAGAACTCTCGGGTAAGTCTCCATAGTAGATTGTACTATCAATGTCTGACACAATCGAACCTGATTTCCCTCTCGTTCTTTTTCCAGATATCGTTCTGTTCTTCCTCGAGGTTTTTGATCTTTCTTTTGCATTCGGTGACTCAAATTTCTTCTCAATGCCTTCAAATTTTCTACGAGCATCTATCTTTAGTCGCGAAGGAACAAAAGGGGCTTTGAACATGAATAGCCTTTGATCCTCGAAGTTCACATCTTTCTTCACAGCAGACTCAAACTCCTGAATGTCATCCAAATATATCATTTGTTCAGGTAATACAGCTGAATCTTCTTCTGTAGATGATTCTGCAGCTCTTCTCTCAACGTTTTGCTCCGAAATGAAGGCATTAATATTCCTCTTTTCCCTTCCTGTGACACGTTCAGAATCTAGAACTCTTTCGTTATGATTATCCTTCAAACAGTTTACTGAATCCTTACGAGACTTAGTTGTTGAGAAACGCGTTGAATTTGCTGTAGGGAGTAGTTGTTGATGAGAATCGGATGGATCATTGATTTCGGGATCCATGTAATCAGCTGCAGCATTACTGGTTTCATTTACCTGCAGTTTCGTTATGTTATGCTAATAAGATTGAAGCAGGACTAACATGTTCTGTCATTAAACAGTAAAATCCATTCTTAATTCTACTCAACGACGGACAATTTCTGTCACTAAACAATAAAAATCTATCCCTAATTCTACTCAATAAGAAGCTCTTTCGAACAAGTGAGGAACGAGTGATCACAAGTTCCACTTAAGCACTTGACACGCAGTTAGCTTAAAACATGTTCATCATGTAGTCGAGCAAAGCACACCTCTACGAAGCAACCTAGCATCACTTTAGATAGGAGCAGAACAAGTAAGTTCTCTGAATCAATATATCTTACTTACCAGCTCATCGCGTCTGTACTCAAGAAGCAAAGGTCCTTGCTGATAACAACTCCTTGCAATTTCATCAACCAATCTGTACTTCTCTTCTTCTGATACAGAACTTGTACATATATAATCAATTATCTATAACCAAAAAAAGGATCAGAATTCAAAAAATTAACAAGTTATAATAACACTCAACGACTATCAAGTTTCGAAAAAAGCCTTAACCTGATAGCTCACAACATTCCCAGGAAGTAATTGAAGTGCAGATTTTTCGAATCTCTGACCATAACGTTCACTAAAAAACTTCCGAATTGCTGCTAGCTCGGGCAAATCACCGAGTCTTGCTGATGCAAATATGAGACTTGACACTGCTTCATTGATATCATCAGGACATTCCCTGAGGAAAATAAAACAAGCATGAAAAACATAATTGTATAACATTGTGGTTAGATTGAAGTGCTTGTGTTTTCTTACTTGTGTTTTCGAATACAGGGAAGGTTGATCATTATAAATTCACAGTAATTCTCCAGTAAATCATACATTGCTACCTTTCGTTCATCCAACGAAAGCTGTTCAACCTGAAAATCATACGAAAACTTCCTATCAGTTATAAACTATGTTGCTCAGACTCTTTAGAAATACTTTTTGGAGAATCTGACACACGTGATATAACATTTTTTGGAGAGTCTGAACAAACATATGTTATATCAACAGAGGAACACAGCAAGCTAACAGGGGATTTATTGACAATTTCGAAGCAAAAAAGAGAAATATAACTTTATACTAACCATAATTATATATTTTTTTGAAGAATTCATATTACACTTACCCTATCGATGACAATTTCGTAATGTCCATTTCTAAGTAACTCAGATAAATCATCCCTCAATTGTTTGATAATGCAACTTCTCTTGTTCTTCAGTAGCTTAATCCGGCTCTGAACCCTTCTAATCAAATTCTTACTGTAATAAACAACAATTACGTCTCAATCCCAAAAAAATCTGTTTAATTAAAATTTGTACCGCTATAGAAAATCATAGTTAGATTCCTCAGATAGTCACTTAGCTAATAGTCATTATATCAAAAAGTCACTTTGTCCGAAGAAAATCGGACTTAAAAAAAAGAAGACATTTTGAGCTTATAACTGAAGTGACCATATGAGAAATCAACCCTGAAAAACATAACGAAAAGTAAAACATAAGTTGTTTACCATTTAGAAGCTTTTCTCCACCTAAAGAGTAAATTAAACATGTTTGTTGAGTTCCTCCAAGCTGACTAATTGATTAGCCTTGTGACAAATTCACACTTTTGTGATTCTTACTAAAAAAGTGAAGAATTAAAGGTGGTTATTGGGCTAATTAAGTTGGGTAATATAATTTAGGAGAAGGGGTTTAGTGGATTTGGAGAAAATCAACAACTAATTAGTGTTTAGGAACTGCTCCACTTATTTCTCTACCATTAACCCCTTTTTTCTTCTGACACGATCGTTAATCTTGTTTACTTTCTTCCCGCCATCATGCATTTTTTTTTTTATATATTTTTATTTTATTTTTAGTTTAATTACCAACTTATGGATACGATTTAATTTTATATATATATAATATAATTTTTCGAGTGAAAGATGTACAATTGACAAGTGTTTGAGTTATGTGGCTCCACCACTATTTGTACAACATGTTGTACTACTTGATTATAGTACTTATTCTTTTCACCCAGAGGTGAGCCAGGTTCAAATTATCTATTTAGTTATTCGATTTTGATTTGATATGAAATTAAGCAAGTAAAAAGATTTTTGAATATCGGGACAATTTAAACTAAAAATACGTATAATATACTAAAATATCCTTTAATTCTATGTTCTTAAGGCAATACTTGTTTCGATGGTATTGTTTTGGGTCAAACGAACAGTTCACCGAATTCTATCAATTTTGGAGAAGGAAAAAATAAAAAATAATGGAGAAGGCAAGGAGTTGTTAACCAACTTCTAAATAACTGAAACATTTCATTAAAATATGGAAGTGACATGTAGTAAGGCATGAGAAAGAGATATAGATTTACGTGCGGAGTTAATAAAGCAGTTCGCCTATTTGTGGGCGAACTACTTTAAAGTTTGTGTAATATTATTTTGGATGGATTTGGAGTTAACGGGGATGACGGTGTTAAAAGTTGGTAGTTTTAGTTCGCCAATAAATAGGCGAACGCTCCGTTTTTGTGTGTGTTTTTAGGTGTTTAGGGTTCAAAAAGTGTCCGTTTTGATGCTGGACTCTGAAGCTAAATGTCAAGCACCAAGCAGGCGTAATAATACTCAACAGTGGCACCAAAAGGTCTGCCCAAAAAATAACTTTAGCTCGACTGATTCAAGATTTGAACTTTATGAGTCTTGAATTAGTAATTTAATTTTTGTACGTGTTTGATGAATTTTTAATACATATACAAAATTTGAGATAAAGTTATTGAATTAAGTTGAGCTCATAAAAAGCCTACCTATGCCTGTGTACCATATACATTTGGTGTTTACATCAAATTATATAGGGATAAGGGTCTGAAAAATACCTCAACTTTGGTCGAATTTACTGTTGCGATACTAAACTTTCATAAGGACCTATTACCTCCCTAGACTATTTAATATCGTATTTTAAAC
>NW_006239170.1:348414-350505 GCF_000226075.1 Solanum tuberosum
GTATTAAATAGTCTAGGGAGGTAATAGGTCCTCATGAAAGTTTAGTATCGCAACAGCAAATCCGACCAAAGTTGAGGTATTTTTCAGACCCTTATCCCAATTATATGTACAATAGTTTTCACTATTAGTTATAAAAAATTGAATTAATAACGTGTGTCAATTAACAACGATTAAGTGATAGTCGTATCGTGTAGAGTAAAGAGACGTGTATTTATTTAATGAATATGTGTAAGTGTAACCATACAATATGAGTAAAGTTTAATTTAGCTGCGACTTTTTCCACCATTATATTTGGTACTTATTAAATATTTTTTGTTTGCTTAAGCAGCTTGAAGTTAGACAATTTGAAAATTAGGCTAGTAGGTAACCTAAACTGCATTATTTAATTACGTGACCCAAAAACCGTAACAAGTACAGTTAGTTAATTATAGTACACGTGCCCTGTACTAATATTCGATGAAGTAGCTCCTGACACGAGGGATATACAAGAAAAACCTGTTTTAGATCCCAAAATCTCCATGATCGTTCTTTTTTATATCTCTTTAGGTTCTTTTAATGTAAAATAATGCTACTAATCACCTCCATACTACCCTTCATTGTGCTTCCTATGACCTATATATATATGCAACATCAAGAAATACATTTTTTTTGTGGTAAAGTTCTCCAATTTTATCTTGAACTTGGATTTCTTACGCCTTGTTTGGATGGTGCGTTTGCTATCCGTCATATTCTATTGTTAGTTTAAATACAAATTTTATTTTGATTGTTACTTATATTGTATCGTATCATTTGAATCCATCGATAGATAACGACGAATATCATATTTCAGCTTTATCTTGGTACTCTACTTTTCTTGTAGGTTTATCATTCAAATTAGAGACGTGTGACATTATATAACGACGGAGAACGATACAATCTATCCAAACATTGTATTCATTAATACAATACGTACAACACAATATAATGTAATACAATACATTATGAAACAATACATAACAGTCATCCAAACGAAGTGTTAATAGCGTGGTTACAGTTCTGCAGCTAAATCTTTACAATAGCTCTCTGAAACATATGTTGGGTTTTAAAGGTGTGAACATGAAATGAAGGGTTGTGACTCTCCTGAAGAGTTGTGACTATGCCGAAGGGTTGTTTACTTTATGAAAGGTTGTGTCCTTTCGAAAGGTTTGTGACCGTTTGAAAGGTTATGCCTTTTCCAAAGTGTTGTGACCTTTCTGAAAGATTGTCTTCTTTCTGAAAGGTTTGTCTTCTTTCCAAAGGGTTGTGACCTTTACCCTTTGTTGGCTATAAATAGAGAAGTTTTTTCTCATTTTTTTGCATCGAATTCTTCCCTTCTTTTGCATACATTTCTTACAAAACAAAATCGATCGATCGTGTCTGTGTGTGTGATTCGTTGCTGTCATTTTGAGTTCGTTGAAATTTATCAAAGTTTGAGGTACCGCTACTTCTTTAATGGTTAACCCGTTTTACCTTGGGAGAAATTAATCTGCAACCTCGGGTACTTTGAGGGGATTAAATTTCTTAAGGACACAGTGGGTTCTGTGGACTCGGATAGTTCTGTGTGTTTTTCTTTTCATCTTTTATTATTTCTGGTTTGCTAATCTGAATACAGGAGATAACAAGCTTAAGAAATTTATTGATGGTATTTTCTGTGGTACGGAAATTACTTTTATTTTATGTGTTCTTTTTATTGGGGAAAGAACAAGATGAAAAAGAGAATTATTTTATCATATGATAAAAGAGATTTGGGATGAATAACAGAAATTTAGTACTACCTTAGTATGTTCGAGTATATTTTTTGTTGTAAGTTTTCCTTGGATGGGTAAGATTATTATTATTTTCTTCCCAAGTGCATTCAAGCATTGCACCCCTTCAGTTTTCTTTTCAATGAGAAAAGTTATTTTGTGCATAAAGGCTAAGATGAACACTTTATTTTTTTTTCCCTATATTCTTGGTTTTATATAACTATGAGAAGAAGTAAATGAACAGATGTTGTCTCCTAACAATATTTGAACATGAGTTTAGTTTCTCGTCGAAATTCAATGTCTTCTAAGGAAAATTGGAATATGATAG